>NC_074666.1:79238356-79463356 GCF_029448725.1 Salvelinus fontinalis | reverse complement strand
ACCTAAACCAACCTACTGTCTGTCTATCACTACCTCAACCCACCTACTGTCTATCTATCACTACCTCAACCCAACTACTGTCTATCTATCACTACCTCAACCCACCTACTGTCTGTCTATCACTACCTCAACCCACCTACTGTCTGTCTATCACTACCTCAACCCACCTACTGTCTGTCTATCACTACCTCAACCCACCTACTGTCTATCTATCACTACCTCAACCTACCTACTGTCTGTCTATCACTACCTCAACCCACCTACTGTCTATCACTACCTCAAACAACCTACTGTCTATCTATCACTGCCTCAACCCACCTACTGTCTATCTATCACTACCTCAACCCACCTACTGTCTGTCTATCACTACCTCAAACCACCTACTGTCTGTCTATCACTACCTCAACCCACCTACTGTCTGTCTATCACTACCTCAACCCAACTACTGTCTATCTATCACTACCTCAACCCACCTACTGTCTGTCTATCACTACCTCAACCCACCTACTGTCTGTCTATCACTACCTCAACCCACCTACTGTCTGTCTATCACTACCTCAACCCAACTACTGTCTGTCTATCACTACCTCAACCGACCTACTGTCTGTCTATCACTACCTCAACCCACATACTGTCTATCTATCACTACCTCAACCCAACTACTGTCTGTCTATCACTACCTCAACCCACCTACTGTCTGTCTATCACTACCTCAACCCACCTACTGTCTGTCTATCACTACCTCAACCCACCTACTGTCTGTCTATCGCTACCTCAACCCACCTACTGTCTATCTATCACTACCTCAACCTACCTACTGTCTGTATATCACTACCTCAACCCACCTACTGTCTATCACTACCTCAAACAAACTACTGTCTATCTATCACTGCCTCAACCCACCTACTGTCTGTCTATCACTACCTCAACCAACCTACTGTCTGTCTATCACTACCTCAACCCAACTACTGTCTGTCTATCACTACCTCAACCCACCTACTGTCTGTCTATCACTACCTCAACCCAACTACTGTCTGTCTATCACTACCTCAACCCACCTACTGTCTGTCTATCACTACCTCAACCCACCTACTGTCTATCTATCACTACCTCAACCCACCTACTGTCTGTCTATCACTACCTCAAACCACCTACTGTCTGTCTATCACTACCTCAAACAACTACTGTCTGTCTATCACTACCTCAACCCACCTACTGTCTGTCTATCACTACCTCAACCCACCTACTGTCTGTCTATCACTACCTCAACCCAACTACTGTCTGTCTATCACTACCTCAACCGACCTACTGTCTGTCTATCACTACCTCAACCCACATACTGTCTATCTATCACTACCTCAACCCAACTACTGTCTGTCTATCACTACCTCAACCCACCTACTGTCTGTCTATCACTACCTCAACCCACCTACTGTCTGTCTATCACTACCTCAACCCACCTACTGTCTGTATATCACTACCTCAACCCACCTACTGTCTGTCTATCACTACCTCAACCCACCTACTGTCTGTCTTTCACTACCTCAACCCACCTACTGTCTATCTATCACTACCTCAACCCACCTACTGTCTGTCTATCACTACCTCAACCTACCTACTGTCTGTCTATCGCAACCTCAACCCAACTACTGTCTGTCTATCACTACCTCAACCCACCTACTGTCTGTCTATCACTACCTCAACTCACCTACTGTCTGTCTATCACTACCTCAACCCAACTACTGTCTGTCTATTACTACCTCAAACAACTACTGTCTGTCTATTACTACCTCAAACAACTATTGTCTGTCTATCACTACCTCAACCCACCTACTGTCTATCTATCACTACCTCAACCTACCTACTGTCTGTCTATCACTACCTCAACCCAACTACTGTCTGTCTATCACTACCTCAACCCAACTACTGTCTGTCTATCACTACCTCAACCCAACTACTGTCTATCATTACCTCAACTCAACTACTGTCTGTCTATCACTACATCAACCCACCTACTGTCTGTCTATCACTACCTCAACCTACCTACTGTCTGTCTATCACTACCTCAACCCAACTACTGTCTGTCTATCACTACCTCAACCCAACTACTGTCTGTCTATCACTACCTCAACCCAACTACTATCTATCACTACCTCAACTCAACTACTGTCTGTCTATCACTACATCAACCCACCTACTGTCTGTCTATCACTACATCAACCCATCTACTGTCTGTCTATCACTACCTCAACCCACCTACTATCTATCTATCACTACGCCAACCTAACTACTGTCTATCTATCACTACCTCAACCCACCTACTGTCTATCTATCACTGCCTCAACCCACCTACTGTCTACCTATCATTACCTCAACCCACCTACTGTCTATCACTGCCTCAAACCACCTACTGTCTATCTATCACTACCTCAACCCACCTACTGTCTTTCACTATCACTACCTCAACCCACCTACTATCTATCTATCACTGCCTCAACCCATCTACTGTCTGTCACTATCACTACCTCAACCCACCTACTGTCTTTCACTATCACTACCTCAACCCACCTACTATCTATCTATCACTGCCTCAACACATCTACTATCTATCTATCACTGCCTCAAGCCACCTACTGTCTGTCTATCACTACCTCAACACACCTACTATCTATCTATCACTGCCTCAATCCACCTACTGTCTTTCACTATCACTGCCTCAAACCACATACTGTCTATCTATCACTGCCTCAACCCTCCTACTGTCTGTCTATCACTACCTCAACACACCTACTATCTATCTATCACTGCCTCAACCCACCTACTGTCTTTCACTATCACTGCCTCAAACCACCTACTATCTATCTATCACTGCCTCAACCCACCTACTGTCTTTCACTATCACTATCTCAACCCACCTACTGTCTTTCACTATCACTGCCTCAAACCACCTACTGTCTATCACTGCCTCAAACCACCTACTATCTGTCTATCACTACCTCAACCCACCTACTGTCTGTCTATCACTACCTCAACCCAACTAATGTCTATCTATCACTACCTCAACCCAACTACTGTCTGTCTATCACTACCTCAACCCACCTACTGTCTATCTATCACTACCTCAACCCAACTACTGTCTATCTATCACTACCTCAACCCAACTACTGTCTGTCTATCACTACCTCAACCCACCTACTGTCTGTCTATCACTATCTCAACCCACCTACTGTCTGTCTATCACTACCTCAACCCAACTACTGTCTATCTATCACTACCTCAACCCACCTACTGTCTGTCTATCACTACCTCAACCCAACTACTGTCTATCTATCACTACCTCAACCCAACTACTGTCTGTCTATCACTACCTCAACCCACCTACTGTCCTTCTATCACTACCTCAACCCAACTACTGTCTATCTATCACTACCTCAACCCAACTACTGTCTGTCTATCACTACCTCAACCCACCTACTGTCTGTCTATCACTACCTCAACCCACCTACTATCTGTCTATCACTACCTCAACCCACCTACTGTCTGTCTATCACTACCTCAACCCACCTACTGTCTATCTATCACTACCTCAACCCACCTACTGTCTTTCACTATCACTACCTCAACCCACCTACTATCTATCTATCACTGCCTCAACCCATCTACTGTCTGTCACTATCACTACCTCAACCCACCTACTATCTATCTATCACTGCCTCAACCCATCTACTATCTATCTATCACTGCCTCAACCCACCTACTGTCTGTCTATCACTACCTCAACACACCTACTATCTATCTATCACTGCCTCAACCCACCTACTGTCTTTCACTATCACTGCCTCAAACCACCTACTGTCTATCTACCACTGCCTCAACCCACCTACTGTCTGTCTATCACTACCTCAACACACCTACTATCTATCTATCACTGCCTCAACCCACCTGCTGTCTTTCACTATCACTGCCTCAAACCACCTACTGTCTATCTATCACTGCCTCAAACCACCTACTCTCTTTCAGTATCACTACCTCAACCCACCTACTATTTGTCTATCACTACCTCAACCCACCTACTGTCTATCTATCACTACCTCAACCCACCTACTGTCTGTCTATCACTACCTCAACCCAACTACTGTCTATCTATCACTACCTCAACCCAACTACTGTCTGTCTATCACTACCTCAACCCACCTACTGTCTATCTATCACTACCTCAACCCAACTACTGTCTATCTATCACTACCTCAACCCAACTACTGTCTGTCTATCACTACCTCAACCCACCTACTGTCTGTCTATCACTACCGCAACCCAACTACTGTCTGTCTATCACTACCTCAACCCACCTACTGTCTGTCTATCACTACCTCAACCCACCTACTGTCTGTCTATCACTAACACAACCCAACTACTGTCTGTCTATCACTACCTCAACCTAACTACTGTCTATCTATCACTGCCTCAACCCACCTACTGTCTATCTATCACTACCTCAACCCACCTACTGTCTGTCTATCACTACCTCAACCCAACTACTGTCTGTCTATCACTACCTCAACCCACCTACTGTCTGTCTATCACTACCTCAACCCACCTACTGTCTGTCTATCACTACCTCAACCCACCTACTGTCTTTCACTATCACTACCTCAACCCACCTACTATCTATCTATCACTGCCTCAACCCATCTACTATCTATCTATCACTTCCTCAACCCACCTACTGTCTGTCTATCAATACCTCAACACACCTACTATCTATCTATCACTGCCTCAACCCACCTACAGTCTTTCACTATCACTGCCTCAAACCACCTACTGTCTATCTATCACTGCCTCAACCCTCCTACTGTCTGTCTATCACTACCTCAACCCACCTACTGTCTGTCTATCACTACCTAAACCCACCTACTGTCTGTCTATCACTACCTCAACCCACCTACTGTCTTTCACTATCACTACCTCAACCCACCTACTATCTATCTATCACTGCCTCAACCCATCTACTATCTATCTATCACTGCCTCAACCCACCTACTGTCTCTCTATCACTACCTCAACACACCTACTATCTATCTATCACTGCCTCAACCCACCTACTGTCTTTCACTATCACTGCCTCAAACCACCTACTGTCTATCTATCACTGCCTCAACCCACCTACTGTCTGTCTATCACTACCTCAACACACCTACTATCTATCTATCACTGCCTCAACCCACCTACTGTCTTTCACTATCACTGCCTCAAACCACCTACTGTCTATCTATCACTGCCTCAAACCACCTACTCTCTTTCAGTATCACTACCTCAACCCACCTACTATTTGTCTATCACTACCTCAACCCACCTACTGTCTATCTATCACTACCTCAACCCACCTACTGTCTGTCTATCACTACCTCAACCCAACTACTGTCTATCTATCACTACCTCAACCCAACTACTATTTGTCTATCACTACCTCAACCCACCTACTGTCTATCTATCACTACCTCAACCCACCTACTGTCTGTCTATCACTACCTCAACCCAACTACTGTCTATCTATCACTACCTCAACCCAACTACTGTCTGTCTATCACTACCTCAACCCACCTACTGTCTATCTATCACTACCTCAACCCAACTACTGTCTATCTATCACTACCTCAACCCAACTACTGTCTGTCTATCACTACCTCAACCCACCTACTGTCTGTCTATCACTACCGCAACCCAACTACTGTCTGTCTATCACTACCTCAACCCACCTACTGTCTGTCTATCACTACCTCAACCCACCTACTGTCTGTCTATCACTACCTCAACCCAACTACTGTCTGTCTATCACTACCTCAACCCACCTACTGTCTGTCTATCACTACCTCAACCCACCTACTGTCTGTCTATCACTACCTCAACCCACCTACTGTCTTTCACTATCACTACCTCAACCCACCTACTATCTATCTATCACTGCCTCAACCCATCTACTATCTATCTATCACTTCCTCAACCCACCTACTGTCTGTCTATCAATACCTCAACACACCTACTATCTATCTATCACTGCCTCAACCCACCTACTGTCTTTCACTATCACTGCCTCAAACCACCTACTGTCTATCTATCACTGCCTCAACCCTCCTACTGTCTGTCTATCACTACCTCAACCCACCTACTGTCTGTCTATCACTACCTAAACCCACCTACTGTCTGTCTATCACTACCTCAACCCACCTACTGTCTTTCACTATCACTACCTCAACCCACCTACTATCTATCTATCACTGCCGCAACCCATCTACTATCTATCTATCACTGCCTCAACCCACCTACTGTCTCTCTATCACTACCTCAACACACCTACTATCTATCTATCACTGCCTCAACCCACCTACTGTCTTTCACTATCACTGCCTCAAACCACCTACTATCTATCTATCACTGCCTCAACCCACCTACTGTCTTTCACTATCACTGCCTCAAACCACCTACTGTCTATCTATCACTGCCTCAAACCACCTACTCTCTTTTAGTATCACTACCTCAACCCACCTACTATCGGTCTATCACTACCTCAACCCACCTACTGTCTGTCTATCACTACCTCAACCCAACTACTGTCTATCTATCACTACCTCAACCCAACTACTGTCTGTCTATCACTGCCTCAACCCACCTACCGTCTATCTATCACTACCTCAACCCAACTACTGTCTATCTATCACTACCTCAACCCAACTACTGTCTGTCTATCACTACCTCAACCCACCTACTGTCTGTCTATCACTACCTCAACCCAACTACTGTCTGTCTATCACTACCTCAACCCACCTACTGTCTGTCTATCACTACCTCAACCCACCTACTGTCTGTCTATCACTATCTCAACCCAACTACTGTCTGTCTATCACTACCTCAACCTAACTACTGTCTATCTATCACTGCCTCAACCCACCTACTGTCTATCTATCACTACCTCAACCCAACTACTGTCTATCTATCACTACCTCAACCCAACTACTGTCTGTCTATCACTACCTCAACCCACCTACTGTCTTTCACTACCTCAACCCAACTACTGTCTGTCTTTCACTACCTCAACCCACCTACTGTCTTTCACTACCTCAACCCAACTACTGTCTGTCTATCACTACCTCAACCCACCTACTGTCTTTCACTACCTCAACCCAACTACTGTCTGTCTTTCACTACCTCAACCCACCTACTGTCTTTCACTACCTCAACCCAACTACTGTCTATCTATCACTATCTCAACCCAACTACTGTCTGTCTTTCACTACCTCAACCCACCTATTGTCTTTCACTACCTCAACCCACCTACTGTCTGTCTTTCACTACCTCAACCCACCTACTGTCTTTCACTATCACTACCTCAACCCACCTACCATCTATCTATCACTGCCTCAACCCATCTACTATCTATCTATCACTGCCTCAACCCACCTACTGTCTTTCACTATCACTACCTCAACCCACCTACTGTCTGTCTATCACTACCTCAACCTACCTACTGTCTTTCACTATCACTACCTCAACCCACCTACTATCTATCTATCACTGCCTCAACCCATCTACTGTCTATATATCACTGCCTCAACCCATCTACTATCTATCTATTACTGCCTCAACCCATCTACTGTCTGTCCATCACTAATTACACTAATATAATTCTTCCCATCTGTAGTTTGAGCAGCTGGCCTTCCTGTGGATGGAGCGCCAGAAGTCTGGGGGGAACTACAGCCGATACCGAGCCCAGACGGAGAAGCATGTGGTGCTGTGTGTCAGCTGCCTCAAGATAGACCTCCTCATGGACTTCCTCAACGAGTTCTTCGCTCACCCCAGACTGCAGGTCTCTCCAAAAAACATTAACTAGGGCAGGGATGGGCAACTTTGATGGGGGTGGTCTGCGTACCCACATCTATATCCACACATGCAGTCATGCAGTCAGAGCCGACCCTAGCCTTATGGGGGCTGTAAGCAAAATGTCGGTCCCCCCTTTAGCTACCCTCCCCTCTTGACAGCAGAGAAAAAAAGCTAAGTTTTAGAGTTAATTTCCTGCAATTCTACACAGTTTTCCATTGGGAAGATGAGATCTGACTAACGTGTGTGTGCGTGTATTCATGTGTGTGTGCGTGTGTGTACATCTCTGTAATCCTCTCCAGGAGGTTAAAACAGGGGATTCAATCAGCATTAGCATAGATCAAACAACATGTTTTATTTTCAGGAGCAGCTGGGTGAGGGTGTGTACGTGTCTTCATAATTGACTGAGTGTGTGAGAGAATATTTTTGTGAGACCCTCTCTGCCCTCCCATTAATCCCAGTGTGTGTGTGTGTGTGTGTGTGTGTGTGTGTGTGTGTGTGTGTGTGTGTGTGTGTGTGTGTGTGTGTGTGTGTGTGTGTGTGTGTGTGTGTGTGTGTGTGTGCGTCTATAGGACTACTACGTGGTGATCCTGTGCCCAGCAGAGATGGATGTCCAGGTGCGGAGGGTCCTCCACGTGCCCCTGTGGGCTCAGAGGGTCATCTACCTGCAGGGCTCCGCCCTCAAGGACCAAGACCTCATGAGGGCCAAGTGAGTCCCCTGCATCGGGCCCCCACTCAGGCGCCCCAAATCACAGCCATGCTACAGGGGCCCCAAATCACAGCTATGTTACAGTGAAAGGGAAAGGAAGGGGGATACCTAGTCAGTTGTATAACTGAATGCATTCAACTGAAATGTGTCTTCTGCATTTAACCCAACACCTCTGAATCAGAGAGGGGGGTTTCCATAATCAACATCCACGTCTTTGGCGGCCGGGTAACAGGTTACCTGCCTTGCTCAGGGGGCAGAACGACTGATTTTTGTCAGCTCGGGGATTCGATCCAGCAACCTTCAGTTACTGGCCCAACGTTCTAACCACTAGGCTACCTGCCGCTCCTCCGGGGGCCCCAAACTAAGACATGCAACAGCGGCATATCTCATAGGCTATGTTTGACAGTTATCAGGGCAGATAGCAGTTACAGTACACTGGCTCTGTTACATAAAGACAGCAAATAAAATGATTGTATTTTCTCCTCCTTGTCTCTTCTGCTCCCCTGGTATTAACTTGCAGTGAAGTAGTGTGTGTTTGAAGGATAAATGTATTGTTCTATTGTCCTGTTCCTCCTTTGTTCTCTCTCAAAAACATGACAACAACAACATCCACCCCCCCCCCCCTCTCTCCTCTCATCCTTTCATATCCTGATCCTCTCTCCTCCTCCTGCCTCTATCTGACCTGTGTCCTGTCTTGGCCTGACCCCTCCTGCTGCTCTACTAACTGGCTGTAGGATGGACGATGCTGAGGCCTGTTTTATCCTCAGTAACCGATTCGAGGTGGACCGCTTCGCTGCTGTACGTTCCTCAATCTCCTTTTAATACTTATAATCTCCACGCCACCCTCTTTCTTTTCCTGTCCTCCACTCTTCTTTCCCTCCTTCACAGCTTTATCTCTCTACCTCTACTATATTTTTATAAAAATGTAAATGATCATGTTAAGAACTATTTCACAGCAATTATTTTTCTTCTTATTTTACCCTGCCTCCTATTTTCCTCTCTGCATTGCCGTTCTTAACACACTGTTTCACACCTGTGACATAATTACGGGAATTTGAGGGAATTTTACTTTCTGGTGTGGCTATAGGCGGTTAGTTCTGTTGAAAGCTCTGTTGCCTAGTTGAAGAGGCTTATCAGGGGGATTGTATATAGAAGAGATACAATCTGTGACTGTGGTGGAGCTACTGGTGCTGCTAATGATTTGAGTCTCTTTCTTGCTACTCTATCCCATCCTCCCTCCCTTCCTCCCTCTCTTTCTCTCTCTCGCTCTCTCGCTCTCTCTCTCTTTCTTTCTCTCACTTTCTCCCTCACTCTCTCTTTTTCTCTACCAGGATCACCAGACCATTTTAAGAGCCTGGGCGGTGAAAGACTTTGCCCCAAACTGCCCCCTGTATGTCCAGATCCTCAAACCTGAGAACAAGTTCCACGTCAAGTTTGCAGGTCAGAGCATTGAGTGTGGGATTCGTTGGGATGGCTGAGCGTGTGCATGCATAGTATGCGCATGTGTGCGTCCGTACGCCTATGTGTGTGCAATTGTGTGCCTATGGGTCTTTTTATACATAATGGGGCCAATGTGTGACATTGGGATAAATATTTTCAAATGGTTAAAAAAAATAAATAATGTAGTTTCACATTTGTACTTAGAGGAATAAAAGGTAATATATGCAACTTGGCCCATAACTCTACCTACACAACAACATAGACCTAGGACTATGCCTCCTTTAAGCAGGGTTCATACACACATTGGCAAGTCAAATTCAAGGACTTTCAGGGACTTTTTCAAGTACTTAATTGTAATTTTCATGGACCTCAATGTTATACAATTGTATATGTTATATAATTGTACTTATAGGGCCTAATATAGAACCCTCCCTCCCCCCAAAAAGCTAGCAAAAAGTGTCAATAAAGTAGACCATTACCACTAAAAATAATGCATTTTTTTAGGCCTTGCAAATGCATTGATATTCAAATTATTATTATTATTATTATTATTATTACTATATTATAATAATAAAAAAAGTATAATTATGATATTCAAATTATTATTATAAAATATGTGAGAATAATGTGGACATTGCCTGACTAAATAAATTGGATGCATGCACACACAATACATCCATGAATAGCGGTAGCATTACAATCTCACCACCGCTTTTTATATACTGACAAAGTAACCAATAACCAGGTTCCTTTTTTACTGGAAGGATTTGTATGTATATATATTTGTATGTGTGGTCAAGTTGAAGAGAACATTAGATGTTGTCGTCATCATTATAACCACACATGGTTTTACAGCAACAGAGTAGTGCAATGCAACACCCTTCAATTGAAGCGGCGGGAAACAAACGAAAGTGACCACATCTCTCACAAAAACTGATCAAAAATGAAATCACAGATAATTCATTATGAGGGAGCAAGAGAACTTAGAAATTATCTACAATAATTACAAGGACTTTTCAAGCACAGAACTGAGGAAATGTCAGATTTTCAAAAACCATCAGAAAACATGAACTCATTACCTTGATGTTTTCTCTGTTACATCTAAGGAGACCCTGCTGTGAATCAGGCAGACAACAACAAATGATCAACATCAATTCACTAGGGATATTAGATCCAACATGAATCCAGGAACAACTCCCTTCACCGGCATAAGGAATGAGACACCAAAACACATTTTTTCCAGCACTTGGGCTGTTGCTGCATCGCATGCACGATCACAACAGCTGTTCATCACTTGACTCTCATTCAGACAATTCCTTCCTGGATCAGATGATGATGTGTGAAAATAAAGCAGCGTAACTAATCAGCTGGACACCAAATGTGCATCCAACAAGTGTTATTCATAACTATTGAAGAACCACGTTAATGACAGTATCAAGGTAATACTCTTTCGGTTAGCAATCACATCATTTGGGATTTGTGTGCCCGTGAAAACTGTGTTCACCCCCTGACATAAGGAGACACAAAATGTTATGTAGTTCCACTGCATTTCTGAGATCTCTATACAATAACTGTCCGACAGCCAGATCCAGGATTCTTACAGGGTTCAAGTTCAATGTTTAACGGATTCATGCTTAATATATAATATAACGATACCTTACACTTCCATAAATGCAAGGACAGAAAAGTAATGTTTTATGTCACACGATTTCGGACAAATCCGTCAAGACACCAACCATGATAAAGGGTTAAACATAAGTTTTAAATCAACTGGTGAATTTTATTGAGTATAGCTGGGATCCCCCTTATGTCTTAATGTAATGACTTGAAAAAATTGACAGATTATTATCAATGATTTATCAACAGCTGTAACAAGTTGTCAAGTGTAGGAAATCCTCACTGGTACCCTAGTTTAGAGAAATACCCATATGTGTCTTTCTCTGTTCCAGCATACTATGAACTGACAGTCATTTCCCCAGAGTTTCTGGTCTGCTTGATTAAGGGCCTGTCTCATTTTCCACCTGAGCACCTCCTGTGATTTGTGACAGTCTTTGCAGGTGTATTCTATGCATTTCCTATCAGACAAGATAGTATAAAGCAGTATATCCATTCCATTCTCTCCGGCTCTCCCGTGATGGACAGATTGTGTTGACAGCGTGTCTGGGAGGAGTAATTTTATTAGAATGGACACTTTGCCTCCTGGGAAACAAAGCCTTTTCCTGTTCAGCAAACCGTCATAAAGCACCAATCAAGCAGCACTTGTTAGGAATAGGAGAGAGAAAGATGAGAAGGCAGACTTCACCTTCTCATTCTGTATCGCTCTCAATTCAATTCAAAGTGGCTTTATTGGCATGGGAAACATGTTTACATGACCAAAGCAAGTGAAATAAGCAATAAATAAAAGTGAGAGGAAACAAAAACAACATCAACCAAAAAATATCACAATTTAACAGTAAACATTGCACTCACAAAGGTTTAAAAAATATAAAGGCATTTCAAGTATTATATTATGTACAATGTTTTACCAATTATAGTACGAGTAGTAGGGGAAGATAAATAAACATATAAATATTGGTGGTATTTACAATGTTGTTTGTGCGCCCCTGGTTGCCCTTTTCTCATGACAACGGGCCACAAATCTTGCTGCCCGGATTGCACAGTATAGTATATATATATCTCTCTCTCTCTATCTCTCTCGCTCTCAATTCAATTCAAAGGGCACTATTGGCATGGAAAACATATGTTTACATTGCCTTAGCAAGTGAAATATATAATAAACAAAAGTGAAATAATCAATCAAAAATGAACAGTAAAAATTACACACAAGTTTCAAAGGAATATACACATTTCAAATGTCATATCATGGCTATGTACAGTGTTATAATGATGTGCAAATAGTTAAATCACAAAAGGGAAACTTAATGAACATAAATATGGGTTGTATTTACAATGATGTTTGTTCTTTCTTGTGGCTACAGGCCACAAATCTTGCTGCTGTGATGCACACTGTGATATTTCACCAAATAGATATGGGAGTTTATCAAAATTTGATTCGTTTTGGAATTCTTTGTGGGGCTCTATAATCTGAGGGAAATATGTGTCTCTAATATGTGTAGCTCAGATTCCACCTCATTTTGTGGGCAGTGTGCACATAGCCTGTCTTCTCTTGAGCCAGGTCTGCCTAGGGCAGCCTCTCTCAATAGCAAGGCCATGCTCACTGAGTCTGTACATAGTCAAAGTTTTCCTTAATTTGGGGTCAGTCACAGTGGTCAGGTATTATGCCACTGTGCACTCTCTGTTTAGGGCCAAATAGCATTCCAGTTTGCTCTTTTTTGGTCAATTTTTCCAATGTGTCAAGTAATTATCTTTTTGTTTTCTCATGATTTGGTTGGGTCTTTAATTGTGTTGCTGTCCTGGGGCTCTGTGGGGTCTGTTTGTGTTTGTGAACAGATCCCCAGAACCAGCTTGCTTAAGGGATTCTTCTCCAGGTTAATCTCTCTGTAGGCGATGGCTTTGTTATGGAAGGTTTGGGAATCGCTTCCTTTTAGATGGTCGTAGAATTGAGCGGCTCTTTTCTGGATTTTGATCATTAGCGGGTATTGGCCTAATTCTGCTCTGCATGCATTATTTTGTGTTTTATGTTGTTCACAGAAGATATTTTTTGCAGAAATCTGCATGCAGAGTCTTAATTTGGTGTTTGTCCCATTTTGTGAATTCTTGGTTGGTGAGCGGACCCCAGACCTCACAACCATAAAGGGCAATGGGTTCTATAACTGATTCAAGTATTTTTTGCCAGATCCTAATTGGTATGTCAAATTTGATGTTCCTTTTGATGGCATAGAATGCCCTTCTTGCCTTCTCTCAGATTGTTCACAGCTTTGTCGAAGTAACCTGTGATGTTGATGTTTAGGCCAAGGTAGGTATTGTTTTTTGTGTGCTCTAGGTTAACGGTGTCAAGTTGGAATTTGTATTTGTGGTCCTGGCAACTAGGCCTTTTTTGGAACAGCATTATTTTTGTCTTACTGAGATTTACTGAGGGCCCAGATCTGACAGAATCTGTGCAGAAGGTCTAGGTGCTGCTGTAGGCTCTCCTTGGTTGGTGACAGAAGCACCAGATCATCAGCAAACAGTAGACATTTGACTTCAGATTTTAGTAGGGTGAGGCCGGGTGCTGCAGACTGTTCTAGTGTCCTTGCTAATTCATTGATATATATGTTGAAGAGGGTGGGGCTCAAGCTGCATCCCTGTCTCACCCCACGGCCCTGTGGAAAGAAATGTGTGTGTTATTTACAATTTTAACTGCACATTTGTTGTTTGTGCACATGGATTTTATAATGTGGTATGTTTTTCCCCCAATTTGTATAGAAGACCCTCATGCCAAATTGAGTCAGAAGCTTTTTTGAAATCAAAAAAGCATGAGAAGACTTTGCCTTTTGTTTTGTTTTGTTTGTTTGTCAATTAGGGTGTACAGGGTGAATACGTGGTCTGTCGTACGGTAATTTGGTAAAAAGCCAATTTGACATTTGCTCAGTACATTGTTTTCACTGAGGAAATGTACAAGTCTGCTGTTAATGATAATGCAGAGGATTTTCCCAAGGTTGCTGTTGACGCATATCCCACGGTAGTTATTGGGGTCAAATTTTCCTTTACTTTTGTGAATTGGGGTGATATTGCAGAAGATGCCATTGCTAAGGATGATGTTAAAGAGTTAAAGAAAACAAATTGAAATTTGTGGTCTGAATATTTTATCATTTAATTTAGGTCAACACCACAGGCCTTTTTGGGTCAGAGGGTTTGTATTTTGTCCTGTAGTTCATTGTAGCTCTCTCTAACTCTGTCTCTGTCTCTCTCACCAATATCGCACTTCTCTAACTTCATCCTCGGGAACGTCCTATTTCCCTGCCTTCACCCAAGCTGTCTCAATTAATGATTCATATTTTATCCCATTACATTAGTCAAGGAAATCCAGTTTCTGCCTACCTAATATGCTTCCTGTAGGCAGGGAGTCATCTATCGGCACTGCCTTACCTTTTAACAGTCTGAATTCCATCTGAATGCATTGGTTTGTTATTAGTTTAGGCTGGGGCGTTACCAAGGAGATGGAATAGCATGAAGCTGCTTTTTCTATTCTCCTATGTCTGCCTATCTCCTCTACTGTGCTGCTTCTCTCAGTCACATACCAGTCCTGGAGGTCTGAGGAGAGCTCTGTGGCGAGGTGATTTCTGATTGGTGCTGCAGGGCAGAATGCTGAATGTTATGTTATCGGCTAGCCAAAATGACCTGGTCCAAGGCAAATGTGAATGTTTGAGGGGTACTTGAAATGTCTAATTTGCATATACTTGATGTGATTGGGGAAGGACTGCATGTGCAGTACTGTGGGAACTAAATCAAAAAAAATTGTGCAAGGTTTTGATTCCTTTCATCGTGTTTCTTCGTACGTTTTCTTTTCAGATAAATAAATTAAGTTGTGAAAAGAAATGTTGAATGTGTTCCAGTCTGGCTCTCTTAGTATTAAGTGGAGGAATGTGTCAGAGATAGAAAACCTACTAGTGCTTCTACAGTTAGCTTGCATACGGGATAGTAGCTACATTGAATAGAGCTGAAATGCTACCTGAATCACAATGAAGACAACATCACAGAGAGGAATGGTTTTGCAACATTTCAATTTACCCCCAAAATAAATTAATTAATGCACGTGAGTCAATTCAACAGACACAGCCAATCTCTTCATATGAACACAATAAAGCCACTACTTAATACAGTGTTCTTCCTGTCAGTGGTCAAGTAACCAGAGTGGAGCAAACTGGAGGAACCAATTTGTGCAGCAATGGGCATTTAGTGGCGTGGACAGGCACGTTGTGACAGGGTGCTGAATTCCCTCGTTAAGTGCCAGTGTGGGTGGCTCTAATGAGACGCAGTGGAGACTTGATTTGATCCCCACAAATAGCTTAACAACTGCCTAATGTCTATTATATTAGATCATATACACTGAGTGTACAAAACATTAGGAACACCTTCCTAATATTGAGCCTTTAGACCTCAGAACAGCCTCAATTCATTGGGGCATGAACTCAGTCCATGGTGATGCTGGCCCATGTTAACTCCAATGCTTCCCACAGTTGTGTCAAGTTGGCTGGATGTCCTTTGGATGGTGGACCATTCTTGATACACATGGGAAACTGTTGAGTGTGAAAAAATCTAGAAGCGTTGCAGTTTTTGACTCAAACCGGTGTGCATGGCGCCTCCTACCATACCCCGTTCAAAGGCACTTAAATATTTTGTCTTGCCCATTCACCCTCTGAATGGCCCACGTACACAATACATGTCTCAAGGCTTAAAAATCCTTCTTTAACCTGTCTCCTCCCCTTCATCTACACTGATTGAAGTGGATTTAACAAGTGACATCAATAAGGGATCATAGCTTTCACCTGGATTCACCTGGTCAGTCTATGTCATGGAAAGAGCAGGTGTTCCTAATGTTTTTTTACACTCCAGTGTATGTCGGGATGGCTCTATGCAGAGAGGCAGAGAGAGCAGACTGCCACTCAAGTTCTCTCTCTGTGTGGGAAGGATCAAAGGGGGCTTATATGAATCAGAATTAGCTTGTGGTTTGACTGGGTTGCATGGATTTTCCCTGACTAAATATTGAACAACAATGACCTGGTGTGTTTCTGGTGGGCTGAGCTATATTAGCCTGGTCAATAGCCTGGTCACTTACACATACCATCACACAATAACTGCATGCTGATTTAATTAGGGTTGCTGTTTGGGCAGACCTGCAGTAATTACTATCTGCTGCCAGCGTGGGAGTTCACTTCGCACAGAGACACACACAGAGACACAAACACGTCCTTCACACACACACACACACACACACCTCTCACACACACACTGACCAACTCTCCATACCACATGTATTTAAGATTGTCTGTGCTTAAACTGGAACATAGTGGATGCACAGTAAAATGCTATGCATGACTCCAGAGCTTTGGCTCTGCGCTTCACAGCTCTGTATGGGTTTTGACTGACAGCCATTCTGTAAATTACGATTCATTCTGTAAATTACGATGACTCAATGTATTTTGAAAGATGAGACGTTGAGGATTATAATAAATACCACTTTGATGTCATCGAAGCAAGCCAAAGACTCGTGAGTCCAAATTTGCACTCCAAAAAACTCATGTCATATACAGTGTCAATGTTTCTGATCACTATGTTTGATGTACAAGATGAGATGGTGTTCAACTAACATCAAGGCGGTGGCCCGTTCCTGTAGGTTCATGCTCTACAACATCCGCAGAGTACGACCCTGCCTCACACAGGAAGCGGCGCAGGTCCTAATCCAGGCACTTGTCATCTCCCGTCTGGACTACTGCAACTCGCTGTTGGCTGGGCTCCCTGCCTGTGCCATTAAACCCCTACAACTCATCCAGAACGCCGCAGCCCGTCTGGTGTTCAACCTTCCCAAGTTCTCTCACGTCACCCCGCTCCTCCGCTCTCTCCACTGGCTTCCAGTTGAAGCTCGCATCCGCTACAAGACCATGGTGCTTGCCTACGGAGCTGTGAGGGGAACGGCACCTCAGTACCTTCAGGCTCTGATCAGGCCCTACACCCAAACAAGGGCACTGCGTTCATCCACCTCTGGCCTGCTCGCCTCCCTACCACTGAGGAAGTACAGTTCCTGCTCAGCCCAGTCAAAACTGTTCGCTGCTCTGGCACCCCAATGGTGGAACAAACTCCCTCACGACGCCAGGACAGCGGAGTCAATCACCACCTTCCGGAGACACCTGAAACCCCACCTCTTTAAGGAATACCTAGGATAGGATAAAGCAATCCTTCTGCCCCCCCCCCCCCCCCCCCTTAAAAGATTTTGATGCACTATTGTAAAGTGGCTGTTCCACTGGATGTCATAAGGTGAATGCACCAATTTGTAAGTCGCTCTGGAAAAGAGCGTCTGCTAAATGACTTAAATGTAATGTAATGTAAATGTGTTCTACCCTGGTTGTCCTGAACACAATGAACCTGTTTGTTGTATTATGATGAACATTTTCCGCATCTGAATGAACTCATGACTCCATTCTATGCACACCGTACGACCTGCTTTTCTGAATTGCATTGTGAAAGCCTAACACTGTATCGATTGTATTTTATCATTTAGCTAGTCATGTTGGTAATAGAACAAGCTTTCAAATCATGCCCACCTGACCCAGATTGCGATTTATAATGGAGCGTTTTTGGTTGCGTAAACAACAACAGTAATTGTGTAAAAGCAGGGATGCAGCGCTGTGTTCCGATGTTCTCTATTTCCTCCACGGCAATGCCAGGAGAGCTAAAAAAAACACCTTATAGTTGAAGACTCTTTGAGTGCATTGAAATGACTTAGGAACTGTGCCCACACTGGTGGGGTGTGTGGCCACTTGAAGACAACAGCTAGTCCTCTCACTCAAACCCTTGTCATATTTTTGTGTTATGTTGCACCTACCCCACATTTTCCAGAAATATTCTTAACATGTTACTGAATGTATCCAGAGTATTTTTCGATTTCGTTATTGACAAATGCTGTGAAAAGTATAGTTAACGTAAAATGCACATAAAATCAACAGTGTAAAGTTTGGATTCATTCAGTCTCGTGTCAGGTGAACTAAACTCAGCAAAAAAAGAAATATCCCTTTTTCAGGACCCTGTCTTTCAAAGATAATTCGTAAAAATCAAAATAACTTCACAGATCTTCATTGTAAAGGGTTAAAACACTGTTTCCCATGCGTGTTCAATGAACCATAAACAATAAATGAACATGCACCTGTGGATCGGTCGTTAAGACACTAACAGCTTACGGACGTTAGGCAATTAAGGTCACAGTTATGAAAACTTATTACACTAAAGAGGCCTTTCTACTGACTCTGAAAAACACCAAAAGAAAGATGCCCAGGGTCCCTGCTCATCTGTGTGAATGAGGACTGCAGATGTGGCCAGGGCAATAAATTGCAATGTCCGTACTGTGAGACGCCTAAGACTGCACTACAGGGAGACAGTACGGACAGCTGATCGTCCTCGCAGTGGCAGACCACGTGTAACAACACCTGCACAGGATCGGTACATCCGAACATCACACCTGCGGGACAGGTACAGGATGGCAACAACAACCTCCCGAGTTACACCAGCAACGCACAATCCCTCCATCAGTGCTCAAACTGTCCACAATAGGCTGAGAGGCTGGACTGAGGGCTTGTAGGCCTGTTGTAAGGCAGGTCCTCACCAGACACTCAGCAACAACATCGCCTATGGGCACAAACCCACCATCGCTGGACCAGACAGGACTGGCAAAAAGTGCTCTTCACTGACGAGTCGCGGTTTGTCTCACCAGGGGTGATGGTCGGATTCGCGTTTATCGTCGAAGCAATGAGCATTACACCGAGGCCTGTACTCTGGAGTGGGATTGATTTGCAGGTGGAGGGTCCGTCATGGTCTGGGGCGGTGTGTCACAGCATCATCGGACTGAGCTTGTTGTCATTGCAGGCAATCTCAACCATAGTCTCGGCCCCCTTTGTGTCACCTTAGGAGCGGCGACCCTCGCCACCAACCCCGGATTGGAGACCCTAGTAGAGGGCACCACTTGACTGAGGGGCGCCTCTGGACTGAGGGGCGCTTCTGGACTGAGGGGCGCCTCTGGACTGAGGGGCGCCTCTGGACTGAGGGGCGTCTCTGGACTGAGGGGCGCCTCTGGACTGAGGGGCGCTTCTGGACTGAGGGGCGCTTCTGGACTGAGGGGCGCTTCTGGACTGAGGGGCGCCTCTGGACTGAGGGGCGCCTCTGGACTGAGGGGCGCCTCTGGACTGAGGGGCGCCTCTGGGCTGAGGGGCGCCTCTGGACTGAGGGGCGCCTCTGGACTGAGGGGCGCTTCTGGACTGAGGGGCGCCTCTGGACTGAGGGGCGCCTCTGGACTGAGGGGCGCCTCTGGACTGAGGGGCGCTTCTGGACTGAGGGGCGCCTCTGGACTGAGGGGCGCTTCTGGACTGAGGGGCGCCTCTGGACTGAGGGGCGCCTCTGGACTGAGGGGCGCTTTTGGACTGAGGGGCGCCTCTGGACTGAGGGGCTGCGGCTCTGGCAGCTCCGGACTGGCGGGCGGCTCTTGCAGCTCCGGACTGGCGGGCGGCTCTGGCAGCTCCGGACTGGCGGGCGGCTCTGGCCTGGAGAGAGAACCTGGAGGGAGGAGACGGAGAGGCAGCCTGGTGCGTGGGGCTGCCACAGGACCCACCAGGCTGGGGAGACCTACAGGAGGCCTGGTGCTTAGAGGAGGCACCGGATGGACCGGGCTGTGGGGGAGCACTGGAGCTCTGGTGCTCTTGTAAGTCGCTCTGGATAAGAGCATCTGCTAAATGACTTAAATGTAAATGTAAATGACTTAAATGGTGCGCAGCCTTGGCACCACTCCTCCAGGCTGGATGTCCATTTTAGCCCAGACCCTCCAGAGTGCAGGCACAGGTTGAACCGGGCTGTGAGTGAGCACTGGAGATCTGGTGCATACCACTCGCACCTCTCCCATAGGCTCAATGCCCACATTCGCCCGGCACGAGCGGAGCGCAGGCATAGGACGCACTGCACCCTCCCAGCGCCCCGGAGACACACCACGTAGAGCCGGCGCAGGATACCCTGGGCCGAAACGGCGTACCGGAGACCAGACACGTTGAGCCGGCACAACATGCCCTGGCTGGATGCCCACTTTCGCATGACACTTGCTGGCCGATAGCGCTCCGGGCTATGAACGCGTACTGGCGACACCGTGCGCTTAACCGCATAACACGGTGCCTGACCAGTAACGCGCTGCTTACGATAAGCACGAGGAGTGGGCTCAGGTCTCCAACCTGACTTTGCCACACTCCCCGTGTGCCCCCCCCCCCCCCCCCCCCCCCCAAAAATGGGGCTGCCTCTCGTGCCTGTCGCGCTGCCGTGCTGCCTCCTCATATCGCCGCCGCTCAGCTTTCGCTGCCTCCAGTTCTTCTTTGGGGCAGCGATATTCCCCAGCCTGTGCCCAGGGTCCCTTACCGTCTAGTATCTCCTCCCATGTCCATGAGTCCAGAATCCTCTGCTCCTGTTTACCACGCTGCTTGGTCCTTGGTTGGTGGGTGATTCTGTAACGGATTTCCTCTTCGTCTGAGGAGGAGTAGCAAGGATCGGACTAATGTGCAGCGTGGTAAGTGTCCATAATAAGATATTTAATAAATCAACAGAACACTGAACAAAATAACAAAAGTACAAACAAAGTACCGAAACAGTCCCGTATGGTGCAAACACTAACACAGGAAACAATCACCCACAAAACACAATAGAAAACAGGCTACCTAAATATGGCTCCCAATCAGAGACAACGACTGACACCTGCCTCTGATTGAGAACCATACTAGGCCAAACACATAGAAATATAACATACAGAACAACACATAGAAAAACAACATAGAATGCCCACCCCAACTCACACCCTGACCAAACTAAAATAAAGACATAAAAAAGGAACTATGGCCAGAATGTGACAACAGTAAAGTCTGAAAAAACACTACAGTGAATACTATTTATTTTTTCATTTGGGTACATATTATGATCCAAACAGTCTTTCTATCCCACTATGTCTGTAATTTATACAAATATTATCATCATCAACAACATTTTCCTCTCTGTTGGTGAGTCTAATGGAAGTAAAGCTGCTAGACAGAAACGATCTGTGTCTCATTGCTTTTATGTGTTTACTAGCTACTAACCTACTCCTGAGGCACAGGCGGGGCTGGACAATTCTAGCTACCAACGTTTCTGTCGACAATCAATATGCAAAGCACATCTGGGCATTTAAGGCCAAGATCTCATTTGTACCAAACACTGACCCCTAATAATATTTGTCCACTGATTACAGCATATAATGTAATCAAGAATTACACAGCAGGGAAAATGACTGCTCTCTGAGACTCATTTTATTGGTCATAACTCTATATTGTTTTTTTGTCACAAAGAGATGAAAGAGGTAGCAGAAAAACAAGAGAAACAGACAAGGCAGGAGCAGTGAAGGTGGAGTGATGGGTGTTATCTATGTTTGTTCAGGCTGGTTCCACTTTCTCCCTCCTTCCCAGGCCTTTGCTAAGTGTGTGAGAGTGTGAAAGGTCCTTTAATAAGACACTGCACTGCATGGGTGTTGCCAGGTCCCCTTAACCCCAAAATAAAATATATAGCAAAGAAATACAAAAACAACCCAGAATATAAACTGAAGGGGTAAAAACAACCCAGAATGTAAACTGAAGGGGTAAAAACAACCCAGAATGTAAACTGAAGGGGTAAAAACAACCCAGAATATAAACTGAAGTGGTAAAAACAACCCAGAATGTAAACTGAAGGGGTAAAAACATCCCAGAATATAAACTGAAGGGGTAAAAACAACCCAGAATATAAACTGAAGATATAAAAACAACCCAGAATATAAACTGAAGGGGTAAAAACAACCCAGAATGTAAACTGAAGGGGTAAAAACAACCCAGAATATAAACTGAAGATATAAAAACAACCCAGAATATAAACTGAAGGGGTAAAAACAACCCAGAATATAAACTGAAGGGGTAAAAACAACCCAGAATATAAACTGAAGGGGTAAAAACAACCCAGAATATAAACTGAAGGGGTAAAAACAACCCAGAATATAAACTGAAGGGGTAAAAACAACCCAGAATATAAACTGAAGGGGTAAAAACAACCCAGAATATAAACTGAAGGGGTAAAAACAACCCAGAATATAAACTGAAGGGGTAAAAACATCCCAGAATATAAACTGAAGGGGTAAAAACAACCCAGAATATAAACTGAAGTGGTAAAAACAACCCAGAATGTAAACTGAAGGGGAAAAAACATCCCAGAATATAAATTGAATGGGTTAGAACAACCCAGAATGTAAACTGAAGGGGTAAAATCAACCCAGAATATAAACTGAAGGGGTAAAAACAACCCAGAATATAAACTGAAGGGGAAAAAACAACCCAGAATATAAACTGAAGGGGAAAAAACAACCCAGAATATATACTGAAGGGGTAAAAACAACCCATAATATAAACTGAAGGGGTAAAAACAACTCAGAATATAAACTGAAGGGGTAAAAACAACCCAGAATGTAAACTGAAGATATAAAAACAACCCAGAATGTAAACTGAAGGGGTAAAATCAACCCAGAATATAAACTGAAGGGGTAAAATCAACCCAGAATATAAACTGAAGGGGTAAAATCAACCCAGAATAAAAACTGAAGGGGTAAAAACAACCCGGAATATAAACTGAAGGGGAAAAAACAACCCAGAATATAAACTGAAGGGGAAAAAACAACCCAGAATATAAATTGAATGGGTTAAAACAACCCAGAATATAAACTGAAGTGATAAAAACAACCCAGAATATAAACTGAAGTGGTAAAAACAACCCAGAATATAAACTGAAGTGGTAAAAACAACCCAGTATATAAACTGAAGGGGTAAAAACAACCCAGAATATAAACTGAAGGGGTAAAAACAACCCAGAATATAAACTGAAGGGGTAAAAACAACCCAGAATATAAACTGAAGGGGTAAAAACATCCCAGAATATAAACTGAAGGGATAAAAACAACCCAGAATGTAAACTGAAGGGGTAAAAACAACCCAGAATGTAAACTGAAGGGGTAAAAACAACCCAGAATATAAACTGAAGGGGTAAAAACAACCCAGAATATAAACTGAAGGGATAAAAAGAGACAATGCCCTAAGGAGGAGAAGAGAAAATAATCTGACATGACAGGGAGTTGACTGTCTATTTGACGAATGTATATTTATTTATCTCTGCTAATTGCATCCTGTTGTGTTGTCAAGTAAGTGCCATTGAGTTAATAATAGATTAAATCATAGTGTAAATTCACCTGATGCAGCCTACTTGATGGAGGGAGGGAGCATCTGGGTAAATTATGTTGAGATTAATGAAGAGGTTTTAATTCCATCAGATTTAATTAGTGTTCTGCATAAACCACAGCGTTTACACTTAGCTAGCAGGCCAGATCTCATCTCAGCCTCTGACTGAGATATCAATTACCACAGCCTTTGGGATGCACCTGCACTAATACGGTGGCTTTAGGGGCTGACAAAAATCCATACACACACATTCTAGATGCCACAAGTGGTCAGATGATGCAGATGCTACGCTACAGGACTGTTTTGCTAGCACAGACAAGAATATGTTCCGGGATTCATCCAATGGCATTGAGGAGTATACCACCTCAGTCATCGGGTTCATCAATAAATGCACCAACGACGTCATCCCCACAGTGACCATACGTACATATCCCAACCAGAAGCCATGGATTACAGGCAACATCCGCATCGAGCTAAAGACTAGAGCTGCCGCTTTCAAGGAGTGGGACACTAATCTGGACGCTTATAACAAATCCCGGTATGCCCTCAGACGAACCATCAAACAAGCAAAGCGTCAATACAGGATTAAGATTGAATCCTACTACACCGGCTTTGACGCTCGTCGAATGTGACAGGGCTTGAAAACTATTACGGACTGCAAAGGGAAACCGAGACACAAGCTGCCCAGTGGCGTGAGCCTACCAGACGAGCTAAATGCCTTTTATGCTCGCTTCGAGGCAAGCAACACTGAAGCATGCACGAGAGCACCAGCTGTTCTGGATGACTGTGTGATAACGCTCTCGTAGCCGATGTGAGCAAGACCTTTAAACAGGTCAACATTCACAAAGCCGCAGGGCCAGACGGATTACCAGGACAAAGCCATATCTCAGACTGGCCAATAAAACGAAAAGATTAAGATGGGCAAAATGACACAGACGCTGGACAGAGATATGGCTTTTTCTTTGCAACTCTGCCTAGAAGGCCAACATTCCGGAGTCGCCTCTTCACTGTTGACGTTGAGACTGGTGTTTTGCAGGTACTGTTTTATGAAGCTGCCAGTTGAGGACTTGTGAGGCATCTGTTTCTCAAACTAGACACTCTAATGTACTTGTCCTCTTGCTCAGTTGTGCACCGGGGCCTCACACTCCTCTTTATATTCTGGTTAGAGCAAGTTTGCACTGTTCTGTGAAGGGAGTAGTACACAGCGTTGTATGAGATCTTCAGTTTCAATTTCTCGCATGGAATAGCCTTCATTTCTCAGAACAAGAATAGACTGATGAGTTTCAGAAGAAAGTTTGTTTCTGGCCATTTTGAGCCTGTAATCGAACCCACAAACGCTGATGCTCCAGATACTCAACTAGGCTAAAGAAGGCCAGTTTTGTTGCTTCTTTAATCAGAACAACAGTTTTCAGCTGTGCTAACATAATTGCAAAAGGGTTTTCTAATGATCAATTAGCCTTTTAAAATGATAAACTTGGATTAGCTAACACTACATGCCATTGGAACACAGGAGTGATGGTTGCTGATAATGGGCCTCTGTACGCCTACGTAGATATTCCATAAAACATTAGACGTTTCCAACTACAAAAGTCATTTACAACATGAACAATGTCTACAGTGTATTTCTGATCAATTGATGCTATTTTAATGGACAAAAATGTACTTTTCTTTCATAAGGACATTTCTAAGTGACCCAAAACTTTAGTGTAGACTCGGTACCGGTACACCCTGTGTATAGCCTCGTTGTTGTTATTTTATTGTATTCCTTTTTGTTATTTTTTACTTTAGTTTAGTTGGTAAATATTTTCTTAACTCTTTCTTGAACTGCGCTCTTGGTTAAGGGCTTGTAAGTAAGCATTTCACGTTAAGATCTACACTTGTTGTGTTTGGCACATGTGACTAATAAAGTAGAATTTGATTTGATTACAGTATACTGAGTGTTACTGGTTTGTCTCCCCTGCTGCCTTTGTCTGCAGATCATGTGGTGTGTGAAGAGGAGTTTAAGTATGCCATGCTGGCCCTGAACTGTGTGTGTCCTGCTACCTCCACCCTCATCACCCTGTTGATCCACTCCTCTAGAGGACAGTGAGTGCACACACACAAACCCCCACACACACACACACTCTTTTTCCAATGGGTGTTGGTGGTATCAGACAGAGGCAGTGAAGTATGTCCTTTTGCCTAACAGATGCTGTGTACATTGAGCTGTACACAGCAGATTAATCATGGTAGATAGACTACTGACCTAAAGTAAACCCAGACCAGTCATAATCCTCTTAAACCCAGACCAGTCATGATCCTCTATCTGCTGCCCCCTCCACCCCTCTACTTTCAGAACAGCACCCCCAGAGGCCTTCAGGCAACGTGCAGGAACCTTCCAGCCCCTCAACAGGTCAGTGTGTGTCACTGTCCTCCTAAACCACCGACAACTCCCTCCCCCTCCTTCCGTATCCCTGATGTGCGGTGACATTAACTCGGCCAGGCATGCTGTCCACATGAAACTGTCCATTTATTATTTACAGACGACAGTTGTTTCTGTAATGCAGTCCTTCTCACATCACTGCCACCCACAGCCACACTCTCCGCCCCGCACCCTTCCTTTCTCACCTCCTGTCTCTCAACTCATCCTTTCTAAAGGCTGACAAAGTGAACACAACCCATGTGTGAAGCTCTCTCAATGTGTAGCGTTCAGCAGCGTCTATCTTGGCAGCTGTATTGCTCTGATAGTGTCTGTGTCCCTGTGTGTGTCTCTGTGCTGATTGAGTTATTGATTGGTTTCTGACACAGTTGTAAAGTGTTAACACTGCAGCCTTGAGGGGAAGTGTCTTTGATGTGTGGTTGATGCTGAAAGGGAAGCTGCGTGCAACACTGTTTAAAAGGTCAACTCTGTCCCCTAATGACCAATCCATTCCCTGATCGTGTCTCAGGGAGGGCGGCGCATGCTCAGCTGACCAGTGGCAGCGCACCTACCGCCGCTGCTCAGCCAATGAGGTGCATCACATTTGTCTGGAGGAGAGCAAGTTCTTTGGGGAGTACCAGGGGAAGAGTTTCACCTTCGCCTCCTTCCACGCACACAAGAAGTGAGTCAATAAGCAGACATACACAAAGTTTACATTTGACATTTTAGTCATTTAGCAGACACTCTTAACCACACACCCACACACCACACACATTTCACATTTTAGTCATTTAGCAGATGCTATTAACCACACACACCACACACATTTGACATTTTAGTCATTAGCAGATGCTATTAACCACAAACAAACACACTTCCTGTATCTGATCCTCTCCTCCTCGGTCAGGTATGGTGTGTGTCTGATCGGAGTGCGGAGGCTGGAAAATGCCAACATCCTGCTGAACCCAGGTCCCGGCCACATCATGGGCGGCTCAGACACCTGCTTCTACATCAACATTTCCAAGGAGGAGAACTCAGCTTTCGTCAGGGGCCACAGAGAGCCCACGCGGGGGGGGCCCAAGGGCAGTGACAGGGGGGTGGGGCCCCAGACCATCTACCATGGACTCACCAGACTGCCTGTCCACAGCATCATCGCCAGCATGGGTCAGTCAGTCTCACTGACTCACAGTGACACAGTTACATTCAGATCCTTTGTCCATGTGCACTTAGCATAATGTTTCTTATTATACAATTGTGTCTTTCCTGATCCATGTACATGGCACAGATTAGGACATGTTTTACAATGTACATGGCACAGATTGGGACATGTTTTACAATGTACATGGCACAGATTAGGACATGTTTTACAATGTACATGGCACAGATTAGGACATGTTTTACAATGTACACAGCACAGATTAGGACATGTTTTACAATGTACATGGCACAGATTAGGACATGTTTTACAATGTACATGGCACAGATTAGGACATGTTTTACAATGTACACAGCACAGATTAGGACATGTTTTACAATGTACATGGCACAGATTAGGACATGTTTTACAATGTACACAGCACAGATTAGGACATGTTTTACAATGTACACAGCACAGATTAGGACATGTTTTACAATGTACATGGCACAGATTAGGACATGTTTTCCATGTTGAACCACAATAGGCAGATGTAAGAAGCCTAACAGTTGTATGAGGAATAAAACAGTATCTGAATGTAAGTCTCTGGTGATAAGAGCATCTGCCAACTGAGTGAAATGTATCTGGCATGTAGGTTTCCTTTTGTTTTAGAGACGTTTTACAACCACACCCTCTGGTGGAGAACTCTGGGACTTCTGGTTCTCAAAGTTTGAATGTGAAAATGTGCCCCAGAACAATCACAGACACGGATGCAAACATAGCACACAGGGCAAGCACAGATCCACAATCAGTACTATTTGGCTTTGTGAGAGAACAATGGTACTCCCAGTCACAGCACATTGGTACTCTCACAAAGCCAAATTGTACTGATTCTCGATCTGTGCTTGCCATGTGTGCTATGTTGGCATCTGCATCTGTGTTTGTTCTAGGGCACATTTTTCCTTTAGCCTGTGCTGGTATGGACAGGACAGTGCTATAACTGTTTTCTACTAAGGGTGTGGACTGGTCATAGATTGCATGAGTGATTGTATGTGTCCTCTGTCCCCCGTAGGCACGGTGGCCATTGACCTGCAGGACTCCAGTGACAGCAGCCCAGAGGGCCAGGGCCCAGGGGGCATGACCATGGGCAGTGGGGGAGGTGGAGGTGGCAGGGCCAGCCGGACAGAGGGGGGGTTGGGGGGCGCTAACACCCTGGCCCTTCCAGCCACAGCAGACTCTGCCGAGGAGAGACGCCACAGCATCGCCCCTGTCCTGGAGCTGGTGGACGGGGTCAACTCAGCAACCTTCGACCCGCTGGGTGACCAATCAGAGGACGAGGGCGGGGACGAGGGGAAGGATGAGGGGGACGGAGACGAGAATGGCCAGTGGTGGGGTGGACGCTGCGAGTAAGTGTTTAGGAGTTGCCTGAGGTCTAATGTGTGTTTGAATTAGTTTGAGTCCTGCCATGTTGTGTCCTCAGACCCAGGTGTAAATGTGTTTGTGTGTTTCTGTCTGTCTTTGTGTATGTGTGCGTGTGCGCGCGTGTGTGTGTGGCAGGTGGGTGAAGGGGTACCCGCTGAACTCCCCGTACATTGGCAGTTCCCCTGCCTTGTGTCACCTGCTGCAGGAAAAGATGCCCTTCTGCTGCCTGCGCCTGGACAAGGTGGGAATCAGACTACTTCTGCCTTACTTAACCTCAACTAGAACCATCCTACCTCCCTACCTGACCTCTCTTCGATGATGATGATGACCTTCATGTAATCCAATGTATTTCCTGTGTCGTTCCTGTCTCCCTCCTACAGGCCTGCCACCACATCCCGTTGGAGGACGCTCGGTCCTACGGCTTTAAGAACAAGCTGATCATCGTGTCGGCGGAGAGTGCAGGAAACGGCCTGTACAACTTTATCGCGCCCCTGAGGGCTTACTACCGCCCCAAGAAAGAGCTCAACCCCATCGTCCTGCTACTGGAGAACATGTGAGCGGAAACAGACGCACTGCAGGAAACCATAGAATTACATAGATATAGAACACTGTAAATCTCTATGGTGTAACTACACTGCAGGAAACCATAGAATTACATAGATATAGAACACTGTAAATCTCTATGGTGTAACCACACTGCAGGAAACTGTAGAATTACATAGATATGGAACATTGTAAATCTCTATGGTGTAACCACACTGCAGGAAACCATAGAATTACATAGATATAGAACACTGTAAATCTCTATGGTGTAACCACACTGCAGGAAACCATAGAATTACATAGATACAGAACACTGTAAATCTCTATGGTGTAACCACACTGCAGGAAACCATAGAATTACATAGATATAGAACACTGTAAATCTCTATGGTGCAACCACACTGCAGGAAACTATAGAATTACATAGATATGGAACATTGTAAATCTCTATGGTGTAACTACACTGCAGGAAACCATAGAATTACATAGATATAGAACACTGTAAATCTCTATGGTGTAACCACACTGCAGGAAACCATAGAATTACATAGATATGGAACATTGTAAATCTCTATGGTGTAACCACACTGCAGGAAACTATAGAATTACATAGATATGGAACATTGTAAATCTCTATGGTGTAACCACACTGCAGGAAACCATAGAATTACATAGATATGGAACATTGTAAATCTCTATGGTGCAACCACACTGCAGGAAACCATAGAATTACATAGATATAGAACATTGTAAATCTCTATGGTGCAACCACACTGCAGGAAACCATAGAATTACATAGATATAGAACACTGTAAATCTCTATGGTGCAACCACACTGCAGGAAACCATAGAATTACATAGATATAGAACACTGTAAATCTCTATGGTGCAACCACACTGCAGGAAACCATAGAATTACATAGATATGGAACATTGTACATCTCTATGGTGCAACCACACTGCAGGAAACCATAGAATTACATAGATATAGAACATTGTAAATCTATATGGTGCAACCACACTGCAGGAAACCATAGAATTACATAGATATAGAACACTGTAAATCTCTATGGTGCAACCACACTGCAGGAAACCATAGAATTACATAGATATAGAACACTGTAAATATCTATGGTGTAACCACACTGCAGGAAACCATAGAATTACATAGATATGGAACACTGTAAATCTCTATGGTGTAACCACACTGCAGGAAACCATAGAATTACATAGATATAGAACACTGTAAATCTCTATGGTGCAACCACACTGCAGGAAACCATAGAATTACATAGATATAGAACACTGTAAATCTCTATGGTGTAACCACACTGCAGGAAACTATAGAATTACATAGATATGGAACATTGTAAATCTCTATGGTGCAACCACACTGCAGGAAACTGTAGAATTACATAGATATGGAACATTGTAAATCTCTATGGTGCAACCACACTGCAGGAAACCATAGAATTACATAGATATAGAACACTGTAAATCTCTATGGTGTAACCACACTGCAGGAAACCATAGAATTACATAGATATGGAACATTGTAAATCTCTATGGTGCAACCACACTGCAGGAAACCATAGAATTACATAGATATAGAACACTGTAAATCTCTATGGTGCAACCACACTGCAGGAAACCATAGAATTACATAGATATAGAACACTGTAAATATCTATGGTGTAACCACACTGCAGGAAACTATAGAATTACATAGATATGGAACATTGTAAATCTCTATGGTGCAACCACACTGCAGGAAACTATAGAATTACATAGATATGGAACATTGTAAATCTCTATGGTGCAACCACACTGCAGGAAACTATAGAATTACATAGATATGGAACATTGTAAATCTCTATGGTGCAACCACACTGCAGGAAACTATAGAATTACATAGATATGGAACATTGTAAATCTCTATGGTGTAACCACACTGCAGGAAACTATAGAATTACATAGATATGGAACATTGTAAATCTCTATGGTGTAACCACACTGCAGGAAACCATAGAATTACATAGATATAGAACACTAAATCTCTATGGTGTAACCACACTGCAGGAAACCATAGAATTACATAGATATAGAACACTGTAAATCTCTATGGTGTAACCACACTGCAGGAAACCATAGAATTACATAGATATGGAACATTGTAAATCTCTATGGTGCAACCACACTGCAGGAAACTATAGAATTACATAGATATGGAACATTGTAAATCTCTATGGTGCAACCACACTGCAGGAAACTGTAGAATTACATAGATATGGAACATTGTAAATCTCTATGGTGCAACCACACTGCAGGAAACTGTAGAATTACATAGATATGGAACATTGTAAATCTCTATGGTGCAACCACACTGCAGGAAACTATAGAATTACATAGATATGGAACATTGTAAATCTCTATGGTGCAACCACACTGCAGGAAACTATAGAATTACATAGATATGGAACATTGTAAATCTCTATGGTGTAACCACACTGCAGGAAACTATAGAATTACATAGATATGGAACATTGTAAATCTCTATGGTGCAACCACACTGCAGGAAACTATAGAATTACATAGATATGGAACATTGTAAATCTCTATGGTGTAACCACACTGCAGGAAACCATAGAATTACATAGATATAGAACACTAAATCTCTATGGTGTAACCACACTGCAGGAAACCATAGAATTACATAGATATAGAACACTGTAAATCTCTATGGTGCAACCACACTGCAGGAAACTATAGAATTACATAGATATGGAACATTGTAAATCTCTATGGTGCAACCACACTGCAGGAAACTGTAGAATTACATAGATATGGAACATTGTAAATCTCTATGGTGCAACCACACTGCAGGAAACTGTAGAATTACATAGATATGGAACATTGTAAATCTCTATGGTGCAACCACACTGCAGGAAACTATAGAATTACATAGATATGGAACATTGTAAATCTCTATGGTGCAACCACACTGCAGGAAACTATAGAATTACATAGATATGGAACATTGTAAATCTCTATGGTGTAACCACACTGCAGGTGGAGCATAGAATTACATAGATATGGAACACTGTAAATCTCTATGGTGTAACCACACTGCAGGTGGAGCATAGAGAAACCCTCTTTAAACACACTGTCAGGGAAGAAGGGATGGTCTCATTTTAAGAGTTCCATTAACAGAATATACTGTATGAAAATGTCTGTGTTTCAAGAGTTTATGGGCACTCTGCAGTGCACTGTGCACATAATATGAAATATTACTGTGGTTTTTCCTTGTGCAAAACCCCAATGTGGGCATATTAAAGTGGAATCCAATAAAAGGCCAATAAAAAGTCATGGCCGTGTAGCGCTTTGCTATCCCACAGTTCTCTGCACACAGCAGCCAGGACTTTATATTTCAAATCAAAATCAAAAATCAAATCACATTTTATTTGTCACAGGTGAATGCTTACTTACAAGCCCTTAGCCAACAATGCAGTTCAAGAAATAGAGTTAAGAAAATAGTTACTAAATAAACTAAATTCAAACATTTAATAAAAAGTAACACAATAAAATAACAATAATGAGGCTATATACAGGGGGTACCGGTACCGAGTCAATGTGCGGGGGTACAGGTTAGTCGAGGTAATTTGTACATGTAGGTAGGGGTGAAGCGACTATACATAGATAATAGAATCTGTGACTTGTGTGGTTGGAGTCTTTGACAATTTTTTGGGCCTTCCTCTGACACCACCTAGTATATAGGTACTGGATGGCAGGAAGCTTGGCCCCAGTGATGTACTGGGCCGTATGCACTACCCTCTGTAGTGCCTTGCGGTCGGAGGCCGAGCAGTTGCCATACCAGGCAGTGATGCAACCAGTCAGGATGCTTTCGATGGTGCAGCTTTAGAACTTTTTGAGGATCTGAGGACCCATGCCAAGACTTTTCAGTCTCCTGAGAGGGAATAGGTGTTGTCGTGCCCTCTTCACGACTGTCTTGGTGTGTTTGGACCATGATAGTTTGTTGGTGATGTGGACACCAAGGAACTTGAAACGCTCGACCCGTTCCACTACAGCCCCGTCGATGTGAATGGGGGCGTGTTTGGCCCTCCTTTTCCTGTAGTCCACTGTAGTACAGCTCATTTGTCTTGCTCACGTTGAGGTAGAGGTTGTTGTCCTGTCACCACACTGCCATGTTTCTGACCTCCTCCCTATTGGCTGTCTCCTCGTTGTCGGCAACTGCTCGGCCTCTGACCGTGAGGCACTACAGAGGGTAGTGCGTACAGCCCGGTACATCAATGGGGCCAAGCTTCCTGCCATCCAGGACCTCTATACCAGGCGGTGTCAGAGGAAGGCCCTAAAAATTGCCAAAGACTCCAGCGACACAGGTCATAGACTGTTCTCTCTGCTACAGCACGGCAAGCGGTACCGGAGCGCCAAGTTTAGGTCCAAAAGGTTACTTAACAGCAGCTTCTACCCCCAAACCATAAGACTGCTGAACAATTCATCAAATGGCCACCCGGACTATTTCCATTGACACCGCCCTCCCACCTCCCTTTGTTTTTACACTGCTGCTACTCACAATGTATTATCTATACACAGTCACTTTACTCCTACCTACATGTACTAATTATCTCAATTTCCTTGACTAACCTGTGTCCCCACACATTGACTCTGTACCGGTACCCCCTGTAAACAGCCTTGTTACTGTTATTTTATTGTTACTCTTTTATTATTTTGTACTTCAGTTTATTTAGTAAATACTTTCTAACAGTTATTTTTCTTCAAACTGCATTGTTGGTTAATTGGCTTGTAAGTCATCATTTCACTGTAAGGTCCAGCCACCCAAGTCATAGACTGTTCTCTCTGCTACCGCACGGCAAGCGGTACCGGGACGCCAAGTCTAGGTCCAAGTCTAGGTCCCTGTTGTATTCGGTGAATGTGACAAATAACATTTGATTTGATTTGATTGGGGGTTCTCTAGTAGCCTGGTTCCCAGATCTGTTTGTGCTGTCTTGCCAACTCCTATGGTGATTGACGCATGACAATAATAAGAGATAATGAGAGTTACAGGAGTTGGCAAGACAACACAAACAGATCTTGGACTCATGCTACTTCTCTATCTCTACCACTGCAGGGAGCCTGTTTATTTATTGTGGTAGGTATACGTTTGTGCTGTATGGGTCTCCCGGTAATCCATATGTGTTGTGATTGATTCAGACCCGAGCCAGACTTCCTGGAGGCTATCTGCTGGTTCCCCATGGTGTTCTACACAGTGGGCTCCATTGACAAGTAAGAGAATCCTCCTCGGTACCCTGGTGGCATCATCTGCTTTTCACTCCTACTCTACTTGTTTTCCTCCACTGCTAATTCATACTGTAGCAGCTACACCCCCCGAAGCTGTATATGGATTGACTTTGTTCTGTACTGTACATCATATCAGTTAGTCATTCCTGCTCTCTGCTCACTGCTATTTCTCTGTATATGGACAGTGTCAGTTCTGTTCCAATCTTTCTGTCTCAAGACATTAGTCCTATAGTCCCAAGCCCCTCTCTCTTTCCCCCTCCCTCTCTCTTTCCCCCTCCCTCTCTCTTTCTCCCTCCCTTTCTCTTTCTCCCTCCCTCTCTCGTTCTCCTTCCCTCTCTCTTTCCCCCTCCCTCTCTCTTTCTCCCTCCCTCTCTCTTTCCCCCTCCCTCTCTCTTTCCCCCTCCCTCTCTCTTTCCCCCTCCCTCTCTATGTCCCCCTCCCTCTCTCTTTCTCCCTCCCTCTCTCTTTCCCCTCCCTCTCTCTTTCCCCTCCCTCTCTCTTTCTCCCTCCCTCTCTCTTTCTCCTTCCCTCTCTCTTTCCCCCTCCCTCTATCTTTCTCCCTCCCTCTCTCTTTCCCCCTCCCTCTCTCTTTCCCCCTCCCTCTCTCTTTCCCCTCCCTCTCTCTTTCTCCCTCCCTCTCTATGTCCCCCTCCCTCTCTCTTTCTCCCTCCCTCTCTCTTTCTCCTCCCTTTCTCTTTCTCCTTCCCTTTCTCTTTCCCCCTCCCTCTCTCTTTCTCCCTCCCTCTCTCTTTCCCCCTCCCTCTCTCTTTCCCCCTCCCTCTCTCTTTCCCCTCCCTCTCTCTTTCCTCCTCCCTCTCTCTGTCCCCCTCACTCTCTCTTCCCCCCTCCCTCTCTCTTTCCCCCTCCCTCTCTCTTTCCCCCTCCCTCTCTATTTCTCCCTCCCTCTCTCTTTCCCCCTCCCTCTCTCTTTCTCCCTTCCTCTCTCTTTCTCCCTCCCTCTCTCTTTCCCCTCCCTCTCTCTTTCTCCCTCCCTCTCTCTTTCTCCCTCCCTCTCTCTTTCTCCTTCCCTCTCTCTTTCCCCCTCCCTCTCTCTTTCTCCCTCCTTCTCTCTTTCCCCCTCCCTCTCTCTTTCCCCCTCCTTCTCTCTTTCCCCTCCCTCTCTCTTTCTCCCTCCCTCTCTCTTTCTCCCTCCCTCTCTCTTTCCCCTCCCTCTCTCTTTCTCCCTCCCTCTCTATTTCTCCTTCCCTCTCTCTTTCCCCCTCCCTCTCTCTTTCTCCCTCCCTCTCTCTTTCCCCCTCCCTCTCTCTTTCCCACTCCCTCTCTCTTTCCCCTCCCTCTCTCTTTCTCCCTCCCTCTCTCTGTCCCCCTCACTCTCTCTTCCCCCCTCCCTCTCTCTTTCCCCCTCCCTCTCTCTTTCCCCCTCCCTCTCTCTTTCTACCTCCCTCTCTCTTTCCCCCTTCCTCTCTCTTTCTCCCTTCCTCTCTCTTTCTCCCTCCCTCTCTCTTTCCCCCTCCCTCTCTCTTTCTCCCTCCCTCTCTCTTTCTCCCTCCCTCTCTCTTTCTCCCTCCCTCTCTCTTTCTCCCTCCCTCTCTCTTTCCCCCTCCCTCTCTCTTTCTCCCTCCCTCTCTCTTTCTCCGTCCCTCTCTCTTTCTCCCTCCATCTCTCTTTCCCCCTCCCTCTCTATTTCTCCCTCCCTCTCTCTTTCCCCCTTCCTCTCTCTTTCTCCCTCCCTCTCTCTTTCTCCCTCCCTCTCTCTTTCTCCCTCTCTCTCTTTCCCCCTTCCTCCCTCTTTCTCCCTCCCTCTCTCTTTCTCCCTCCCTCTCTCTTTCTCCCTTCCTCTCTCTTTCTACCTTCCTCTCTCTTTTTCCTTCCTTCCCTCTCTCTTTCTCCCTCACTCTCTCTTTCGCCCTCCCTCTCTCTTTCTCCCTCCCTCTCTCTTTCCCCCTCTCTCTCTTTCCCCCTTCCTCTCTCTTTCTCCCTCCCTCTCTCTTTCTCCCTCACTCTCTCTTTCGCCCTCCCTCTCTCTTTCTCCCTCCCTCTCTCTTTCCCCCTCTCTCTCTTTCTCCCTCCCTCTCTCTTTCTCCTCCCTCTCTCTTTCCCCCTCTCTCTCTTTCCCCCTTCCTCTCTCTTTCCCCCTCTCTCTCTTTCTCCCTCCCTCTCTCTTTCTCCCTCCCTCTCTCTTTCTCCCTCCCTCTCTCTTTCTCCCTCCCTCTCTCTTTCCCCCTCCCTCTCTCTTTCTCCCTCCCTCTCTCTTTCTCCGTCCCTCTCTCTTTCTCCCTCCATCTCTCTTTCCCCCTCCCTCTCTCTTTCCCCCTCTCTCTCTTTCTCCCTCTCTCTCTTTCCCCCTTCCTCTCTCTTTCCCCCTCTCTCTCTTTCCCCCTTCCACTCTCTTTCCCCCTCTCTCTCTTTCTCCCTCTCTCTCTTTCCCCCTTCCTCTCTCTTTCTCCCTCTCTCTCTTTCCCCCTTCCTCTCTCTTTCCCCCTTCCTCTCTCTTTCCCCCTCTCTCTCTTTCCCCCTTCCTCTCTCTTTCCCCCTCTCTCTCTTTCCCCCTTCCTCTCTCTTTCCCCCTTCCTCTCTCTTTCCCCCTTCCTCTCTCTTTCCCCCTTCCTCTCTCTTTCTCCCTCTCTCTCTTTCCCCCTTCCTCTCTCTTTCTCCCTCTCTCTCTTTCCCCCTTCCTCTCTCTTTCCCCCTCTCTCTCTTTCCCCCTTCCTCTCTCTTTCCCCCTCTCTCTCTTTCTCCCTCCCTCTCTCTTTCTCCCTCTCTCTCTTTCCCCCTTCCTCTCTCTTTCCCCCTTCCTCTCTCTTTCCCCCTTCCTCTCTCTTTCCCCCTTCCTCTCTCTTTCCCCCTCTCTCTCTTTCCCCCTTCCTCTCTCTTTCCCCCTTCCTCTCTCTTTCTCCCTCCCTCTCTCTTTCTCCCTCCCTCTCTCTTTCTCCCTCCCTCTCTCTTTCTCCCTCTCTCTCTCTTCTCCCTTCCTCTCTCTTTCTCCCTTCCTCTCTCGTTCTCCCTCCCTCTCTCTTTCTCCCTCCCTCTCTCTTTCTCCCTCCCTCTCTCTTTCCCCATCTCTCTCTTTCCCCCTTCCTCTCTCTTTCTCCCTCCCTCTCTCTTTCCCCCTCTCTCTCTTTCCCCCTTCCTCTCTCTTTCCCCCTTCCTCTCTCTTTCCCCCTTCCTCTCTCTTTCCCCCTTCCTCTCTCTTTCCCCCTTCCTCTCTCTTTCTCCCTCCCTCTCTCTTTCCCCCTCTCTCTCTTTCCCCCTTCCTCCCTCTTTCTCCCTCCCTCTCTCTTTCTCCCTCCATCTCTCTCTTTCTCCCTCCCTCTCTCTTTCCCCCTCTCTCTCTTTCCCCCTTCCTCTCTCTTTCTCCCTCCCTCTCTCTTTCCCCCTCTCTCTCTTTCCCCCTTCCTCTCTCTTTCTCCCTCCCTCTCTCTTTCTCCCTCCATCTCTCTCTTTCTCCCTCCCTCTCTCTTTCCCCATCTCTCTCTTTCCCCCTTCCTCTCTCTTTCTCCCTCCCTCTCTCTTTCTCCCTCCTTCTCTCTCTTTCCCCCTTCCTCCCTCTTTCTCCCTCCCTCTCTCTTTCTCCCTCCCTCTCTCTTTCTCCCTCCCTCTCTCTTTCCCCCTTCCTCTCTCTTTTTCCTTCCCTCTCTCTTTCTCCCTCACTCTCTCTTTCGCCCTCCCTCTCTCTTTCTCCCTCCCTCTCTCTTTCCCCCTCTCTCTCTTTCCCCCTTCCTCTCTCTTTCTCCCTCCCTCTCTCTTTCTCCCTTCCTCTCTCTTTCTCCCTCCCTCTCTCTTTCTCCCTCCCTCTCGCTTTCTCCCTCCCTCTCTCTTTCTCCTCCCTCTCTCTTTCCCCCTCTCTCTCTTTCCCCCTTCCTCTCTCTTTCCCCCTCTCTCTCTTTCTCCCTCCCTCTCTCTTTCCCCCTCTCTCTCTTTCCCCCCTTTCTCTCTCTTTCTCCCTCCCTCTCTCTTTCTCCCTCCCTCTCTCTTTCTCCCTCCCTCTCTCTTTCTCCCTCTCTCTCTCTTCTCCCTTCCTCTCTCTTTCTCCCTTCCTCTCTCGTTCTCCCTCCCTCTCTCTTTCTCCCTCCCTCTCTCTTTCTCCCTCCCTCTCTCTTTCCCCATCTCTCTCTTTCCCCCTTCCTCTCTCGTTCTCCCTCCCTCTCTCTTTCTCCCTCCCTCTCTCTTTCTCCCTCCCTCTCTCTTTCCCCATCTCTCTCTTTCCCCCTTCCTCTCTCTTTCTCCCTCCCTCTCTCTTTCTCCCTCCCTCTCTCTTTCTCCCTCTCTCTCTCTTCTCCCTTCCTCTCTCTTTCTCCCTTCCTCTCTCGTTCTCCCTCCCTCTCTCTTTCTCCCTCCCTCTCTCTTTCTCCCTCCCTCTCTCTTTCCCCATCTCTCTCTTTCCCCCTTCCTCTCTCTTTCTCCCTCCCTCTCTCTTTCCCCCTTCCTCTCTCTTTCTCCCTTCCTCTCTCTCTCTCCCTCCCTCTCTCTTTCCCCCTCCCTCTCTCTTTCTCCCTCCCTCTCTCTTTCTCCCTCCCTCTCTCTTTCTCCCTCCCTCTCTCTTTCTCCCTCCCTCTCTCTTTCCCCCTCCCTCCCTCTTATCCCCTCCCTCTCTCTTTCTCCCTCCCTCTCTCTTTCTCCGTCCCTCTCTCTTTCTCCCTCCCTCTCTCTTTCCCCCTCCTTTCTCCCTTCCTCTCTCTTTCTCCCTCCCTCTCTCTTTCCCCCTCCCTCTCTCTTTCTCCCTCCCTCTCTCTTTCTCCCTCCCTCTCTCTTTCTCCCTCCCTCTCTCTTTCCCCCTTCCTCTCTCTTTCTCCCTCCCTCTCTCTTTCTCCCTCCCTCTCTCTTTCCCCCTCCCTCTCTATTTCTCCCTCCCTCTCTCTTTCCCCCTTCCTCTCTCTTTCTCCCTCCCTCTCTCTTTCTCCCTCCCTCTCTCTTTCTCCCTCCCTCTCTCTTTCCCCCTCTCTCTCTCTTTCTCCCTCCCTCTCTCTTTCTCCGTCCCTCTCTCTTTCTCCCTCCCTCTCTCTTTCCCCCTCCTTTCTCCCTTCCTCTCTCTTTCTCCCTCCCTCTCTCTTTCCCCCTCCCTCTCTCTTTCTCCCTCCCTCTCTCTTTCTCCCTCCCTCTCTCTTTCTCCCTCCCTCTCTCTTTCTCCCTCCCTCTCTCTTTCCCCCTTCCTCTCTCTTTCTCCCTCCCTCTCTCTTTCCCCCTCCCTCTCTATTTCTCCCTCCCTCTCTCTTTCCCCCTTCCTCTCTCTTTCTCCCTCCCTCTCTCTTTCTCCCTCCCTCTCTCTTTCTCCCTCCCTCTCTCTTTCCCCCTCTCTCTCTCTTTCTCCCTCCCTCTCTCTTTCTCCCTTCCTCTCTCTTTCTACCTTCCTCTCTCTTTCTCCCTCCCTCTCTCTTTCTCCCTCACTCTCTCTTTCGCCCTCCCTCTCTCTTTCTCCCTCCCTCTCTCTTTCTCCCTCCCTCTCTCTTTCTCCCTCCCTCTCTCTTTCCCCCTCCTTTCTCCCTTCCTCTCTCTTTCTACCTTCCTCTCTCTTTCTCCCTCCCTCTCTCTTTCTCCCTCACTCTCTCTTTCGCCCTCCCTCTCTCTTTCTCCCTCCCTCTCTCTTTCCCCCTCTCTCTCTTCCCCCCTTCCTCTCTCTTTCTCCCTCCCTCTCTCTATATCCCTTCCTCCCTCTTTCTCCCTCCCTCTCTCTTTCTCCCTCCCTCTCGCTTTCTCCCTCCCTCTCTCTTTCCCCCTCTCTCTCTTTCTCCCTCCCTCTCTCTTTCCCCCTCTCTCTCTTTCCCCCTTCCTCTCTCTTTCTCCCTCCCTCTCTCTTTCTCCCTCCCTCTCTCTTTCTCCCTCCCTCTCTCTTTCTCCCTCCCTCTCTCTTCTCCCTTCCTCTCTCTTTCTCCCTTCCTCTCTCTTTCTCCCTCCCTCTCTCTTTCTCCCTCCCTCTCTTTCCCCCTTTCTCTCTTTCCCCATTCCTCTCTCTTTCTCCCTCCCTCTCTATTTCTCCCTCCCTCTCTCTTTCCCCCTTCCTCTCTCTTTCTCCCTCCCTCTCTCTTTCCCCCTTCCTCTCTTTTTCTCCCTCCCTCTCTCTTTCCCCCTTCCTCTCTCTTTCCCCCTTCCTCTCTCTTTCTCCCTCCCTCTCTCTTTCTCCCTCCCTCTCTTTCCCCCTTTCTCTCTTTCCCCATTCCTCTCTCTTTCTCCCTCCCTCTCTATTTCTCCCTCCCTCTCTCTTTCCCCCTTCCTCTCTCTTTCTCCCTCCCTCTCTCTTTCTCCCTCCCTCTCTCTTTCTCCCTTCCTCTCTCTTTCTCCCTTCCTCTCTCTTTCTCTCTCCCTCTCTCTTTCTCCCTCCCTCTCTCTTTCTCCCTCCCTCTCTCTTTCCCCATCTCTCTCTTTCCCCCTTCCTCTCTCTTTCTCCCTCCCTCTCTCTTTCTCCCTCCCTCTCTCTTTCTCCCTTCCTCTCTCTTTCTCCCTTTCTCTCTCTTTCTCCCTCCCTCTCTCTTTCTCCCTCCCTCTCTCTTTCTCCCTCCCTCTCTCTTTCTCCTTCTAGCCTGGACAGTCTGCTGCGTTGTGGGGTGACGTTTGCTGACACCATGGTGGTGGTTGACAAGGAGAGCTCCATGATCGCTGAGGAGGACTACATGGCCGACGCTAAGACCATAGTCAACGTCCAGACCCTCTTTAGGTGGGCTGCTCAGCCATACACAACCATTACACACCCATCACACCATACCATCCTGCAGAATCCAACAGTTGTTTGTGTGCATTCATAGATATCTGCATTCAGGAAGCACTCTATGTCTAAGAATTTGATTGTGTCTCTTTCCTCTGTCCTCCCAGACTGTTCCCAGCCCTCAGCATCATCACTGAGCTCACCCACCCAGCCAACATGCGCTTCATGCAGTTCAAAGTCAAAGACCACTACTCCCTGGCTCTCTCCAAGCTGGAGAAGGTAACATTGTATTATGGTACTCTCTGTGGTGAGTCGGACCATCCTAGTCAGATCATCGAATGATGGGTCATGTGGGAATGTCAAAAGGAAGTGGTACTCCATTACTGTAATGCTTTTCCATTTCCCTGTCTCTCTCTCTTCCTGTCTCTCTCTCTTCCTGTCTCTCTCTCTTCCTGTCTCTCTCTCTCTCTCTCTCTCTCCTTGTCTCTCTCTCTCTCTCCCTGTCTCTCTCTCTCTCTTCCTGTCTCTCTCTCTCTTCCTCACTCTCTCTCTCTTCCTCACTCTCTCTCTCTTCCTGTCTCTCTCTTCCTGTCTCTGTCTCTCCCTGTCAATTCAATTCATTAAATTTCAATTTAAGGGCTTTATTGTCATGGGAAACATATGTTAACATTGCCAAAGCAAGTGAAGTAGATAAGAAACAAAAGTGAAATAAACAATACAAATGTACAGTAAACATTACACTCACAGAAGCTCCAAAAGAATAAATCAATCAAGTTTATTTTATATAGTCCTTCGTACATCAGCTAATATCTCGAAGTGCTGTACAGAAACCCAGCCTAAAACCCCAAACAGCAACCAATGCAGGTGTAGAAGCACGGTGGCTAGGAAAAACTCCCTAGAAAGGCCAGAAACTAGGAAGAAACCTAGAGAGGAACCAGGCTATGAGGGGTGTCCAGTCCTCTTCTGGCTGTGCCGGGTGGAGATTATAACAGAACATGGCCAAGATGTTCAAAATGTTCATAAATGACAAGCATGGTCAAATAATAATCAGGAATAAATGTCAGTTGGCTTTTCATAGCCGATCATTAAGAGTTGAAAACAGCAGGTCTGGGACAGGTAGGGGTTCCATAACCGCAGGCAGAGCAGTTGAAACTGGAACAGCAGCAAGGCCAGGTGGACTGGGGACAGCAAGGAGTCATCATGCCCGGTAGTCCTGACGTATGGTCCTAGGGCTCAGGTCCTCCGAGAGAGAGAAAGAAAGAGAGAAGGAGAGAATTAGAGAGAGCATACTTAAATTCACACAGGACACTGGATAAGACAGGAGAAGTACTCCAGGTATAACCAACTGACCCTAGCCCCCCGACACAAACTACTGCAGCATAAATACTGGAGGCTGAGACAGGAGGGGTCAGGAGACACTGTGGCCCCATCCGATGATACCCCCGGACAGGGCCAAACAGGAAGGATAATACCCCACCCACTTTGCCAAATCACAGCCCCCACACCACTAGAGGGATATCTTCAACCACCAACTTACAATCCTGAGACAAGGCCGAGTATAGCCCACAAAGATCTCCACCACAGCACAAACCAAGGGGCGCCAGCCCAGACAGGAAGATCACGTCAGTAACTCAATCCACTCAAGTGACGCACCCCTCCTAGGGACGGCATGAAAGAGCACAAGTAAGCCAGTGACTCAGCCCCTGTAATAGGGTTAGAGGTAGAGAATCCCAGTGGAGAGAGGGGGACCGACCAGGCAGAGACAGCAAGGGCGGTTCGTTGCTCCAGAGCCTTTCCGTTCACCTTCACACTCCTGGGCCAGACTACACTCAATCATATGACCTACTGAAGAGATAAGTCTTCAATAAAGACATTTCAAAAAAATTTAAGTCATATTATGTCTATATACAGTGTTGTAATAATGTGCAAATAGTTAAAGTACAAAAGGGAAACTAAATAAACAGAAATATAGGTTGTATTTACAATGGTGTTTGTTCTTCAATAGTTACCCTTTTCTTGTGGCAACGGGTCATAAATCTTGCTGCTGTAATGACACACTGTTTATCAAAATTGGGTTTGTTTTGGAATTATTTGTGGGTCTGTGTAATCTGAGGGAAATATGCATCTCTAATATGGTCATACATTTGGCAGGAGGTTATGAAGTGCAGCTCAGTTTCCTCCTCATTTTGTGGGCAGTGTGCACATAGCCTGTCTTCTCCTGAGAGCCAGGTCTGCCTACAGCGGCCTTTCTCAATAGCAAGGCTATGCTCACTGAGTCTGGACATAGTCAAAGCTTTCCTTAAGTTTGGGTCAGTCAGAATGGTCAGGTATTCTGCCACTGTGTACTCTCTGTTTAGAGCCAAATAGCATTCTAGTTTGCTCTGTTTCTTTTGTTAATTCTTTCCAATGTGTCAAGTAATTATCTTTTTGTTTTCTCATGATTTGGTTGGGTCTAATTGTGTTGCTGTCCTGGGACTATGTGGGGTCTGTATGTGTTTGTGAACAGAGTCTTCTCCAGGTTAATCTCTCTGTAGGTGATGGCTTTGTTATGGAAGGTTTGGGAATCGCTTCCTTTTAGGTCGTTGTAGAATTTAACGTCTCTTTTCTCTCTCTCTCCCTGTCTTTCTCTCTCCCTGTCACCCTCTCCCTGTCTTTCTCTCTCCGTCTCTCTCTCTCCCTGTCTTTCTCTCTCCCTGTCACCCTCTCCCTGTCTTTCTCTCTCCGTCTCTCTCTCTCCCTGTCTCTCTCTCCCTGTTTTCTTATTCCTGTGTATGGTGATCTGATAGAAAGAGAGAGAGAGGGGCTCCAACCTGGTCTTCATGTTTCGTCTACCCTTCGCTGCTGGGAAGGTGTTCAGTGTCAGCATGCTGGATACTCTACTGTATCAGGTTAGTCTGAACTCCCCAGCACAGCAACGCTCCATATTTCAAAACGCAGTCTACAATATTTGTATTGCCCCTTTATTGCTCAATGACCCTCTGTTGTTTGTTGTGTGTTCCCACCAGTCCTTTGTGAAGGACTACATGATTTCCATCACCAGACTGTTGCTGGGACTAGACTCCATGCCTGGCTCAGGCTTCCTCTGTGCTGTGAGTAACTCATCTACTCATGTCCTCAATAGTTATCATCAGAAAGCTATGAAATGTGATGATCAACAATATAATGTATAGTATACAGCCCTGCTTAGATTTTACTAAGGTTGAAGGGAAGTTAGTGTAGCTGCCTGGTACTGAGGTTGAAGGGACGTTAGTGTAGCTGCCTGGTACTGAGGTTGAAGGGACGTTAGTGTGGCTGCCTGGTACTGAGGTTGAAGGAACGTTAGTGTAGCTGCCTGGTACTGAGGTTGAAGGAACATTAGTGTGGCTGCCTGGTACTGAGGTTGAAGGAACGTTAGTGTAGCTGCCTGGTACTGAGGTTGAAGGACCATTAGTGTGGCTGCCTGGTACTGAGGTTGAAGGGACGTTAGTGTGGCTGCCTGGTACTGAGGTTGAAGGGACGTTAGTGTGGCTGCCTGGTACTGAGGTTGAAGGGACGTTAGTGTGGCTGCCTGGTACTGAGGTTGAAGGGACGTTAGTGTGGCTGCCTGGTACTGAGGTTGAAGGGACGTTAGTGTAGCTGCCTGGTACTGAGGTTGAAGGGACGTTAGTGTGGCTGCCTGGTACTGAGGTTGAAGGGACGTTAGTGTAGCTGCCTGGTACTGAGGTTGAAGGGACGTTAGTGTAGCTGCCTGGTACTGAGGTTGAAGGAACATTAGTGTAGCTGCCTGGTACTGAGGTTGAAGGGACGTTAGTGTGGCTGCCTGGTACTGAGGTTGAAGGGACGTTAGTGTAGCTGCCTGGTACTGAGGTTGAAGGGACGTTAGTGTGGCTGCCTGGTACTGAGGTTGAAGGGACGTTAGTGTGGCTGCCTGGTACTGAGGTTGAAGGAACGTTAGTGTGGCTGCCTGGTACTGAGGTTGAAGGGACGTTAGTGTGGCTGCCTGGTACTGAGGTTGAAGGGACGTTAGTGTGGCTGCCTGGTACTGAGGTTGAAGGGACGTTAGTGTGGCTGCCTGGTACTGAGGTTGAAGGGGTATTAATGTAGCTACCTGGAACTGAGGATGATGAAGGTGGGGTGTTTGGGGTATTATAGATGAAGATCACCGAGAAGGACCTGTGGATCCGCACCTATGGTCGACTCTACCAGAAACTGTGCTCCTCCACCGGTGACATCCCCATCGGCATCTACCGCACTGAAGCCCAAAAGTTACCAGTCTCTGAGGTACCTGTCTGGACAGAAAGATCATCATTTACAGGAGTCAATGACACCAAGCTGTACATCATCATGATGTTTTAGTGATAAAACATCAACACCCAGATTAAAAACTCAACTCACTCAATAACTGCTGCTTGATATTGGTCTGAGCTGTGTGTGTGTGTGTCTCTCTCAGTCCCAGGTGTCCATCACAGTGGAGGACTATGAGGACACCAGAGAGCCAAGAGAACCCCTGCTGTCCCGGAGGGGACCCCACCGCAACTCCACCTCTTCCGAGCCCCCCTCCTCTTCCTCCCACTCCTCGGACCACCCCCTCCTCCGGCGGAAGAGCATGCAGTGGGCCAGAAGGCTGAGCAGGAAGGGGGGTCGGGGGCCCAGCGGGTCGAAGGGGGCCACAGGAAGTGCTGCGGAGAGGATCAGCCAGCAGAGACTGACCCTGTTCAGACGCTCTGAGAGACAGGAGCTCAACGCTCTGGTCCGCACGCGCATGAAACACCTGGGCCTCTCAGCCACCGGATTCAGTGAGTGCTGTTGGATATGTTCTGAGGGGTGGATGTGTGGTCATGTAGCACTGCCTAATGGAATAGAACCATTTGTTCATAGCTTTGTTTTTTCCTCCACAATTTTTTTTATCAACATTACTAAGGAACAACTTCATTGGTATCATTTGAGTTCCTGTGACATGTCATGTTTATTTCCTGTCTTGTGGTGTGTACTTCCTGTGTCAGATGGGATGACGGACCAGGGCAACAGGTTGTCTTACATCCTCATCAACCCCTCTCCTGACACCAGGCTGGAGCTGCACGATGTGGTGTGAGTACACAATATCCCGATGGCTCAGTCAAATCACACATCATCAGAAGACAATTTCACACAATTTCCCTCAATATACTGGTCCAACTTAAATTAAGTCTTGCACATTCACTCAAGAAGAAATCACTAAAGTTAAGTGGGTAACCCTTCATAAAAAAGCCAGCAGGTATAATGGTTTGTAACTTGTTATAAGAATGTATGAGCATTTGTTAAATGTATTATTCATCTAAGTGTGTCTTGGTGTGTGTGTCCCATGTCCAGGTACTTGATCAGACCAGACCCTCTGTCTCTGTTGCCTAACCAGGGGGGCAGTAGGAAGGTCAGCAACAGCCGCTCCGAGGGCCACAGGTTCGACACACAGAACAGCACCCATTTGTGAGCGTAGACAACAGAAATCAGCAGCATAGTGGGAGTGGAGAGAGAAACGCGAGAGAGACAGAGAGAGAGTGAGGGAGAGAAAGAGAGAGAGAGAGAAACAGAGAAAGAGAGAGCGGAGGGAGATATACTATAGGGAAGGACACATGTTCCACATCTACTCTGAACAGATAGTCACAGCTGTCACTTAGTTTTCTATTCTGAAACTCTCAAATGCATGGACCTTTTCTACAAGCTGCTTGGTTTAATTTATGCACCGTTTCATTTTTGAAGTGGAGAGCTGGGGACACAGAAGTGCATTCAATGAACTTGTATTTATGTATGTGCATGTACTGTATGTGTGTTATGAGCCAGACACTGCCATTTATATCTGGACAGCCAAAGGAACACATTTCCAAATGACTGTTATTTTTCTGTCTCTATGTGGTTGTGTGTGTCGAGGTGATTGCAGCCGAGCCAACAGTATGCTGATCTGGCGTTTCATAAATATTTTTTGTACCTTTTTATCTGATCGTACTGTTACTTTAACTCTCAGTCAGTTCCCAGTTCATCTTTTAGCTCACCAGCAGCAGAGGAAGCCAAAGAGCAGTGATCACCTGTCAATTTCCACAATTAGTGAGCTAGCAGGCATACACTAATGCTGGATAATCTATAACACCATTTACTGTCTTCAGAAAGAAAGGGAAAAGCCTTGAAGGAGTGACCCAGTCGATGAGTATCTCTTGAATAAAGCTAATATTCGTTTACTGATTCATGTAACTTTACAGATAGTTCTAAGTGGCCAAGGCCAGCCTTTCTGTCTCTGTTAGTTAGTTAGTTATTTAGTTAGTGTTTACCCTTCCCCACATCTCCTCAACCAGCTCGCTATTCTATTATTGTCATGCATGTTAGAGAGTCATGCATGTGGAGACCAAGGACTTGAAAGCCGTGTGAATCTTTGTCTAAAACCCAGCAGAGGTTTAGCAGAGATGGTGGCGCCACCGTGTGGTGAGAATGCTGCTCAGCATCTCTGCACTACAGTGCCCTCATTCAGTGCTGTTTCAACAGATATGGAAATATGTATATATTAAAGTTGCTATACATCTACTTTTTCAATGGCTCAGTTTGATTTCCAGTTCATTTTCAAAGCTGTCATTATACTCTCACACTGTAACCAAGCTTGGCTGCCGTGCCAGTCTATCTTGTTCCTCCAGTTATCGCTTGCTGTGATCATATGTTTGTATTGGTGCCAGTCTGCTCTGAAGGTTATGCTTATCAATAGAGGTGTTTTCCTATCCTTATGAATCCCCTAATGGTCTGAATGCAGTCTCCGATAACGAGGGAACATTGCCTTTACATTTTAACCGTGCTGTAACCCTGAACTTCAGCGATACAGATTGAATACGGCCCTATGCGTTTTATAAACATACAGAACATATATATAATTATAAACTGGGTGGCTCGGGCCCTGAATGCTGATTGGCTGACAGCCATGGTATATCAGACCGTATAGCATGGATATGACAAAACCTTTATTTTTACTGCTCTAATTACGTTGGTAACCAGTTTATAATAACAATAAGGCACCTCGGAGGTTTGTGGTATATGGCCAATATGCCATGGCTAAGGGCTGTGTCCAGGCACTTCTCTTTGCGTCGTGCATAAGAACAGCTCTTAGCCGTGGTATATTTGCCATATACCACACCTCCTCGGGCGTTATTGCTTAAATAAACCACCATTATGACCACAATGTTATGTATTAGGGTTCCTTCACTTTCCATTTATCACACTGGTTCACATTCAGTCCTACTCTCACAGAAACCCACTGCCTCTATTATTATACTCTAACCTACTCACACACTCACAAACAAATATACAGTCGTTATTAATGACTCAATAGATTAGATTACTCCTGCAAGGAAACACACACTACCCTCTGACACAATAAATCCCTGTCATTGTGAGTGTGGCAGTAGTAGGATGATTAAGGGTGTCACTGAGAGGGAAATCAGCCATATCACCTCCCATGAGCAGCGTCATCATGAGTCGTTTACCTCCCTCTAAGAACCACAGTGCTGGCCCAAGTGCTTTCCACTTCTTTTTATTGAACCTTTATTTAACTAGGCAAGTCAGTTAAGAACACATTCTTATTAACAATGACAGCCTACCCCGGCCAAACCCTCCCCTAACCTGGACGACACTGGGCCAATTGTGCGCTGCCCTTTGGGACTCCCGATCACGGCCAGTTGTGATATAGCCCGGGATCAAACCAGGGTCTGTAGTAACGCCTCTAGCACTGAGATGCAGTACCTTAGACCGCTGCGCCACTCAGGAGCCGGTTTGTCCAGGCCGTGGGAAGCGTCCTCTCATCAGCTCTCTGAATCTGATCTACTTTCTGCTCCCAAAGCTGAGTTGTTTACATTACCTCATTCATCTTCCATTGTTCAATGGTGTTATGTAATTTAGTAATTAATGTTCATAAATTGCAATTATCTTTCTAGGTCTGAAACCCAGAGGTTGTAAAGTTCTGGTTTAAATGAAACAGACAGAATTCCCGTCTCACAATTAGTCAGATACAATTTTATTTGCGAGATCTCTCCCGTGCATATATAAAAACCTTCCTTTTATACTTTGCTCTTAACCTACACACATACATACACACTAATATATGGGATTTTCCCCTGAAGTCTCACCACAGTTTATTACCACTCAGCTGACAGTTCCAGTCCCCCCCCCAGATACGGGAAACCTGGAGGGGCTCTCCCTGTCCTATCTTATCTCCACAGAGTTATAGCTGGATCGGTTCAAACATAGGTTAACGAGTCTCTTTGCTTTCTTTCCGCACACACATACATCCCTTTCTTCCCCAATGGTTATCATTTTTAATTACCCCTTGTCCATGCTACATAACCTCTAATCCTAATGGTTAAGTTTCCGGGTAGAATTATTTAATCATTTATCTTAAACCTTGATAAAATATTTTAACAAATGGACACACAGCTTTTAGCTGCAGTCCAGGCTGCGTCCCCATGCCTACTGTTGGCTTAGCTCTCATCACAGTTTACATTATGTAACTTCCCACTGGGCACAGACTCAATTCAACGTCTATTTCACGTTGGTTCAACGTAATTTCATTGAAATGACGTGGAAAGCATGTTGATTCAACCAGTGAGTGCCCAGTGGGTTCTTTTTCATTTGCAACCATCAGGTATGGTATTAACGTCCTTAATTTCCCATACACAACCCCTTCTGCCAATGGCACGCACACACACACACACACACACACACACACACACACACACACACACACACACACGACTCAGCATACTACCTCATATACACAATCTAATGTGGACTGGGTGTGGTGAGGCTACAGAATAAACACTCAATGAAAATAATTGACGTTATAAATGGGGTGAGAAGGAGAGAACAGTCACACACTCCAGGTCGAGGCAGAGACTGAAAGGAGAAGAAATGGCAGCTAAAGCATGCAGCGTCCTGATCACGGGGGCCAACCGAAGCCTGGGTTTGGAGATGGTTAAAAAGATGGTGGAGTCTCCCTGGCCGGTCTGACAGTTATTAGCCTGCTGCCGAGACCTAGACGGGCTCAGAACTGAGGTGAGAGCAGAGCTGCTGCTGCTGGAGCAGAGAGAGGAGATAGGAGTGTTCCTTATTCCATGTTGTTCTTAGGGCAGCTATGTCCTTGAGGGCAGGGCCATGTATTTAGAGAGTTGGGTCAACTTTTAGAATGTTGTATTTTGTTTTAATTCTAGACATTCAGTTACATAGCCTTATTTAAATCAAATCAAATGTTTTTTGGTCACATACATACAGTATATTTAGCAGATGTTATTGCGGGTGTAGCAAAATGCTTGTGTTCCTAGCTCCAACAGTGCAGTAATATCTAACAATTCACAACAATACACACAAATCTAAAAAATCGGCTAGTGATTGCTATTTAACAGTCTAATTGCCTTGAGATAGAAGCTGTTTTTCAGTCTCTCGGCCCCGGCTTTGATGCACCTGTCCTGACTTCTCCTTCTGGATGATAGCGGGGTGAACAGGCCATGGCTCATGTGGTTGATGTCCTTGATGATCTTTTTGGCCTTTCTGTGACATCGGGTGCTGTAGGTGTCCTGGAGGGCAGGTAGTTTGCCCCCTGTGATGAGTTGTGCAGACCGCACCACCCTCTGGAGAGCCCTGCGGTTGCGGGCGGTGCAGTTGCCATACCAGGCGGTGAAACAGCCCGACAATTATGCATCTTTAGTTTGTGAGGGTCTCAGGGGCCAAGATTAATTTATTCAGCCTCCTGAGGTTGAAGAGGTTCTGTTGCGCTTTCTTCACCACACTGTCTGTGTGGGTGGACCATTTCAGATTGTCAGTGATGTGTATGGCGAGGAACTTGAAGCTTTCCACCTTCTCCACTGCGGTCCCATCGATGTGGATAGGGGCGTGCTCCCTCTGCTGTTTCCTGAAGTCCACGATCAGCTTCTTCATTTTGTTGACGTTGAGGGAGAGATTATTTTCCTGACACCACTCCGCCAGGGCCCTCACCTCCTCCATGTTGGTAATCAGGCCTACTACTGTTGTGTGGTCTGCAAACTTCATGATTGAGTTGGAGGTGTGATTGGCCACGCAGTAATGGGTGAACAGGGAGTACAGGAGGGAGCTGAGCACGCACCCTTGTGGGGCCCCTGTGTTGAAAATCAGCGAAGTGAAGATGTTGTTTCCCATCTTCCCCACCTGGGGGCGGCCCATCAGGAAGTCCAGGACCCAGTGACACAGGGCGGGGTGCAGACCAGCTTAATGATGAGCTTGGAGGGTACTATGTTGAATGCTGAGCTATAGTCAATGAACAGAATTCTTAGGTAGGTATTCCTCTTGTCCAGATGGGATAGGGAAGTGTGCAGTGTGATGGTGATTAAATATTCCCCATATAATGTTAATAGGGCACTCACACGGCTGCCTTAGAATGTTGAAATAGTGTCACGTAAATGCATCATAATGCACAAACCTCAATGCCCCAACTCTCTAAATACATGACTCTGCTTGAAGGCAAACTCCAGTGAATAAGGAAAACTCTACTGAGCAAAGACAGAAAATAAAGCCTTCCTGGAGATGTATTTTCTGTGTCTAACCAACAATGTGTCCTTTGTGTTTAAGGGTCTGCGAGACTTGGCAAAGAAGCACCCCGATGTCATCACTGTCATCCGTCTTGGTGAGCACTCGCTCTGTTCCATTCTTCTGTTTCTTCACGCTCTAGCACTAGGATTATTGAGCCTATTAATGGCACTGTTGTCAATCTCACCAGTCACAGCATGCACTTGTATTGCCTGTACTGTATGAATCACATGGCAGAGTGGCAGGTTACTCTGAGCTGGCCAGCTGGGATGTTAGACTGGATACTGGGGTTGACTAGTCCCAGATCTCAACCTGCTGGTAAACAACACAGGGGTGCTGACTCACGACACCACGCAGACCACAGGTACCCAGGAAATGCCGGCTGCATTCAACACCAACATCATGGGCCCCATGGACGTCATTAAGGTGAGAGCAGAGAGCCAGAAAAACACACATACAAGTACGTTTTAGAGGACATTCAAAATGTATTTGTTTTTCCTAATGTCTGCAAACAAAAGGTGTAAAATACTGAAGAATGATTAATCTTTTTTTTTCTTCTCTGTCTCCCTCTCTGTCCCTGTGGTCCTCATTAGGAGTTTCTGCCCGATCTGCAGGCAGCAGCCACAGCCAGCGGGAAACCAGAAATGTCCTGCAGTAAGCCAGCTGTGGTTAGCATTTCCAGCACGGTGGGCTCCATGGCAACCGTCAAGGAGATGTATTCTTTCTTCCCTATGGCGTCAGCAAAGTAAACAGACCTCTGTTACCCTGCCTGTCATAACACATCCTCTCCCATCACATTATATTCCCTGTCAAGTTAGCCCAGCCATGTCAGTGGAGGCTGGTGTCAATTTAAATGGGTGGACGGGCTCTTTGTAATGGCTGGAATGGAATACATGTCATGTGTCTGATGAGTTTGAAACCTTTTCATTCATTCCGTAGTCATGGTTCTACATCCAATCTATTGTCCTGTATCCTCTCCTCTTTAACAGCCTCCCTCCCTTCTCTCTTCCTGCTCCTCCTTTCCTCTCCTCTCAGGCTGGTCTGAACATGCTGACGTTCTGCTCTACAGAGGAGTTCAGGAAGGATGAGATCCTGTTTGCGGTCCTGCACCCGGGCTGGGTCCGCACTGACATGGGTGGAAAAGGGGTGAGTCTGACTGGCAGGGTGCTTCTATTGACCTCAGGGAGTGGGAAAGGATGTAATGAACTATGTTTAAGCACCTTAGAGCAGTGTTGTCCCAATAGTCCATCAGGAGCAGGCGTCAGAACCCAATAGTGGGTCGTGGCATAAGCCTATAACCTGGCTTTGGTCTGATGTTCTGTTTTGATTATCTGGAGGGGTCAAGACAAAATTTGAAAGGCTTTGATTAGTCATGGCCCAATAAAGTCTAATTCCACGTATGTGTTTACTATGACCACCAGGCGGCGATCGATGCTCCAGAGAGTGTGGAAGGACTGCTGTGTGTGATGGTCTTCCTTACTGAGAAACAGATTGGGGCCTTCCTGGACTATGAGGGCAAAGTCATGCCTTGGTAAACTCACTGGATTGTACTGAACACTGGAGAACTCTGAACACAATCTTTTATAATCGTTCTATAAACCTTCTAAAAATATGCATCAAATAAACATGAGTACAATCAAGTGGTATCCCCCCCAAAGTTTATTCAATTGAGAAAAAAAACATTTTGGGGCTTTTATATACATGAATTGTAATATTCATTGTGTCGTATCGAATATCTTCATTCATCTCACACATGCTCTTTACTACACATTCCATAACATGGCAAAAAAGCCAATGTCAAATGGAGTCTTTCGGTAATAATCAGTATCTAATTTCTTCTATCGATAAAGTCAAAAGGCAATCAAAAAAATCTCTAAAAGATCTTACAAAATGTTTTCCACACACACCGTGCCAAACATTTCACTACGTCATTACCTATGTGTCTTGAGGCTGGATATGTGCCTTGGATGTACAGCTACCACTCTCTTTGAATGGTGCTGTCAGAACCCCTCCTCATCACCAGGTGGCGCTGTTCCACACAGCCACTTTGACCGGGCAGATCTTCAGCGGGCCGGGGTTGTTGCCGTTGATGTTGGCTCCAGGGCAGAAAAAGGGGAACATCCTCTCAGTGAAGAAATCATTGAAGGTGTAGATGGACGTCATATTAACAGGGTTGGAGAAGGTCACCTCCCCAGAGTCGTAGTCCAGCTGCACCCTGACCCTCTTCAGCTCCCCTGTCAGTTTGAGAGGGGTGCGTGGCCGGGTCATGGCCATATACTCACCCTCGCAGTGGGAGATCATCCACAAGCCGCCCTCAGGGCAGCCTGAGATCCGGCCCTTCCTGTTGATGGACTCCTTGACCACACCCAGCATCCAGTCGTCCTTGTCCCCCACCTCTACCTCCCAGGCGTGGCAGCCAGTGGTGAAGCCCTCAGAGCCCAGGACGAACACGAAGTGGTCAAAACGCTCTGGGTTGTCTGGGAGCACCTGCACATGACCACTGTTGGTCACACTGGTCAGGTCCTTGTTCAGAGAGAGCCAGGAGTAGGCCGTGTTAGGATCCAGAGTCACAGGAGCTGGGAGATGGAGAAAAGGGATTCAGTGATGGAAACATTTACAAGTTGTGGATCTAGTAAAAAATGTATTATCGTACATCTATGCGAGTTAGTAGAAGTTCACTAGAACATTAGTTAATGCAGTTATAGCTAGCTAGATACCCAACAAGCCAAAGACTGGAGCATAAACAGACTACTGTAGTCTTGCTATACATACTGTACTCCACCAGCCCCACCATCTTCTCCCAGACCTTGTACTTGAGGGAGCTGACATGCTTCGCCACGTTGATCATAGCACCTGAGATCTCCTCTGGACCCTTCTGAGGTATCACAGCTCTGCAACAATATAACAGCCAGTTAGTTCTAGTTGGAGTTTGGTACATTACATTATAAGGGTATTAGGTACTCAAGTCAAAACACTTACCTCTTCTTTGTGTTTCTGTAGTTCTGAAAAGGGAACAAGACAAAATGTTTTGTAACTGTTTGTACTGTTAATACTGCCGGTTTATAAAAGTTTCTATTCTTCTTACCTGGAGGAAAAGAGCATCACTGGAGGCTATGTCGTTATCAATAGCGATGATGGCATGAGAGAGGGTGAGGATGTCTGCCGTGATGCCCTCTGTCTTCTTCCTCACCAGATGTCTCTTCTGCTCATCTTCCTCCTGTAGGATAGCTATCCTGGCTTCCTCCTCATTCTGAAGGAACTGCCTGAGCTGCTCAAACTCCTCTCTGATGTGATTCTCTGTCTGCTGGGTCTGGCTCTGGACAAACAGGAGAAACGGGTCATAGGAAAGATACAATCTTATATATATGTAACTCTAGAACAGTGGCACACAATGGCAGACATTTGTCAAAACGTTGTTTTGGTAGGCAAGCCATTGACAACAAAGTCTCTTACAACCTACACATGTCTGATTTCTGATTTGTGTGATAGATTAAATCAATTTCAAATAACTTTATTATCCCTCAAGGGGAAATTGCCTGGTCAAACACCAGGCACTTGTACTGCTTGCTCAAATACAAGGCACAAAGCATATTGACTGCTTTGTCCACATGAGGATATAATGTACACAAGTTATAAGACCATATTTTCAAGGGTTTGTTTTTTCAAAGGCATTCCTCCAACTGTTGACAGACTAACAGTGTGTAAACTAAACATAAGTCAGTGTTGTGTTGGGATCTGCTGATGTCCCACGGTTTCGGACGCCCTATTTGTTGATACCTTGATGTGCACAGTTGTGTCATCACACTCCTGCTTGGCTTCATAGAGGCCACGGAGGCTCTTCTTCAGAGGGATCAATTCTTTCTTCATTTCTTCCTGAGGGAGAGAGTGGAGGGGGAGAGAGAGAGAACGTTTTTAGAGATAAAACTGTAAAGTGGAAAAGCAGTAAAGTGGAAGCTTAGCTCAAGCAAATCTAGCCATGTAAACACGAATGTCAACGGCAAAGCTAAAGCTCATCTGAGGTTGTGCATAGGCTGCTGTTTAACCGTAATCGGGATATTTTGGTGATACTTTTTTGTGACACCATATTCTATGTTTTTTTTTTGTTTTTTTTATCCAACTAGCAGATACAGTATCGAAATGTCACTGTTGTGAAATGTGTCGCATCAATAACAATCATGTTTCACAATAGTTATGTTTGATTGCTGACTGTACTGCTTCAAGTTTTATACTGTTGGTAAAACGAGCTCGATTAAGAACACATTTTCAAGGTCGTATGGTCAATATAAAGTAGTATATCTGAATAAAAACTGTGAAATTAAAAGATTATCTGACAGAATACAATATTTGCATCACCATAAAAGAGAGGGTTACACAACCATCCAAAAGTGAATGATACGAGACAAGCCATTCTAACCTTGAGCTCCTGGGCCCCCTCCTCCAGTGGGATCACACAGTGGCCCTGGTGCCTCTTAGACGTGTGACACACACAGCAGAGCACCTCTGCATCGTCCTGGCAGAACAGCTTCAGCACCTCCCCGTGTGTGTGGCACTTCGCCTCAGACTTTACTGGGATGCCTCCTCTGTCCGGCCCTCCGCCCGCCTCGCCCTGGCTCCTCTGCTCCCTGAAGAAGGTATCGGCCACGTTCTTCAGAGCCAGGCTCACTGTGGGCTCCGTCAGGGAACACTTCCTGCGACACACAGGACACTCGCGCCTCGCCTTCTTCTGGTTCCAGAACTGCTGCAGGCAGGCCCGGCAGAAGCTGTGGGTGCACTTGAGCACCACAGGGTCCCTGAAGATCTCGCAGCACACAGAGCAGGTTAGCTCATCCTCCAGCATGGAGCTTGAGTGAGAGGACACGGCCCTGGGCCGCAGAGCCATGACCACCTTGGGGCTCTGTAAGAACGAAGGTTTCCCAGGCTGGGAGGAAGCCCGTGGACGCAGCGCCATGACTGGCTCCTGCACTGTAGCTAGAGACTACTGTGGTGTATTCCCTTTTCAGTGGAGGAAATATCTTTCAGCAGTGCTGCAGCATCTACTCTTTCCTGAGGAAAGCTCTCTGCCAGCTCTATCTCACATCCAGGAACAGACACTGGACTGACAGCTAAGGACACACAACATAGTAAATGAGGGACATGAGATCCCATCCTATGGGTGACCTGGACTTGTAGAACAGGTCCTGCTCCGCCCCCCAAGGGAAAAATGTATTTAAAAGCCAAATCACGTCCCCTGGCCTCCTACCTACTGTACCTGCCCACAACAGGATTCTAAGAAATTAGTCGTTAGTTATTATGCCCAACTGACCTCCCAGTCAAAGTCAGTCTGCCTGTTTCTGAGAAACGAGAGGCGGTAGTGTCATGTGTGGGTAAAGCCTGGAGCAACAGGTGCTGCGGTAGGAGTAGGGTTAGGAGGCCTCAGACTGGGCACAAATTGGTTGAATCAACTTTGTTCCAATGCAATTTGTCAGCGTATTATGACGTGGAATCTACGTGGAAAATACATTGGATTTGAAAAAAGTAAACTGTTGTTTTGAGGGTGAAATTTCAACCACAGGATTATGTCATCATTGTAACACATTTTTAACGTAGATAAATCTTCCCACTGGGCACAGATGTCAATTCAACGTCTATTCCACGTTGGTTCACTGTAATTTAATTGAAATTACATGGAAAAAACGTTGAGTCAACCAGTGTGTGCCCAGTGCGTTGTATAAAATATGTTGAATTTGTATCTTTGAAATGAAGTCAGATGCAGTGGCTGCCCATCCATTAGGGTGTTAGGGGCAGTGCCCCACTTGTGATAGGTCAACAACAACACAGAATCTACATATACATATATATATATATATATATATATATATATATATATATATATATATATATGTATATGTAGATTCTGTGTATATATATATATATACAGTACCAGTCAAAAGTTTGAACACACCTACTCATTCTAGGGTTTTTATTTATTTTACTATTTTCTACAACCTTTATTTAACTAGGCAAGTCAGTTAAGAACTCATTCTTGTTTACAATGATGGCCTACCCCGGCCAAACCCAGAATACGCTGGGTCAATTGAGTGCCTCCCTATGGGACTCCCAATCACGGCCGGATGAGATACAGCCTGGATTCAAACTAGGGACTATAGTGACGCCCTCTTGCACTGAGATGCAGTGACTTAGACCGCTGCGCAACTCCAGAGCAGCAGTAATAATAGTGAGCAGAATAATAGTGAAGACATCAAAATTACAGTTGAAGTCGGACGTTTACATACACTTAGGTTAGAGTCATTAAAACTAGCTTACATACACTAAGTTGATTGTGCCTTTAAACAGCTTGGAAAATTCCAGAAAATTATTTAACGGCTTTAGAAGGTTCTGATAGGCTAATTGACATCAAGGCCTACCTTCAAACTCAGTGCCTCTTTGCTTGACATCATGGGAAAATCAAAAGAAATCAGCCAAGACCTCAGACAAAAAATTGTAGACCTCCACAAGTCCAGTTCATCCTTGGGAGCAATTTCCAAATGCCTGAAGGTACCACGTTCATCTGTACAAACATTAGTACGCAAGTATAAACACCATGGGACCACGCAGCCATCATACCGCTCAGGAAAGAGACGCGTTCTGTCTCCTAGAGATGAATGTGGAAAAGGGGAGAGGCTTGCAAGCCGAAGAACACCATCCCAACCGTGAAGCACGGGGTTGGCAGGATCATGTTGTGGGGGTGCTTTGCTGCAGGAGGAGTGGTGCACTTCACAAAATAGATGGCATCATGAGGTAGGAAAATTATGTGGATATATTGAAGCAACATCTCAGGACATCAGTCAGGAAGTTAATGCTTGGTCGCAAATGGGTCTTCCAAATGGACAATGACCCCAAGCATACTTCCAAAGTTGTGGCAAAATGGCTTAAGGACAACAAAGTCAAGGTATTGGAGTGGCCATCACATAGCCCTGACCTCAATCCCATAGAAAATTTGTGGGCAGAACTGAAAAAGCGTGTGCGAGCAAGGAGGCCTACAAACCTGACTCAGTTACACCAGCTCTGTCAGGAGGAATGGGCCAAAATTCACCCAACTTATGGGAAGCTTGCGGAAGGCTACCTGAAATGTTTGACCCAAGTTAAACAATTTAAAGGCAAATACTAATTAAGTGTATGTAAACTTCTGACCCACTGGGAATGTGATGAAAGAAATGAAAGCTGAAAGAAATAATTCTCTCTTCTATTATTCTGACATTTCACATTCTTAAAGTAAAGTGGTGATCCTAACTCACCTAAGACAATTTTTACTAGGATTAAATGTCAGGAATTGTGAAAAACTGAGTTTAAATGTATTTGGCTAAGGTGTATGTAAACTTCCGACTTCAACTGTATGAAATAACACATATGGAATCATGAAATAACCAAAACAGTGTTAAACAAATCAAAATATGTTTTATATTTGGGATTCTTCAAAGTAGCCACCCTTTGCCTTGATGACAGCTTTGCAAGTTCTTAGCCTTCTCTCTGACAGCTTCATGAGGTCGTCACCTGGAATGCATTTCAGTTAACAGGTGTGCCTTGTTAAAAGTCCATTTGTGGAATTTCTTTCATTCTTAATGCGTTTGAGCCAATCAGTTGTGTTGTGACAAGGTAGGGGTGGTATACAGAAGATAGCCCTATTTGGTAAAAGACCACGTCCATATTATGACAAGAACAGCTCAAAAAAGCAAAGAGAAATGACAGACCATCCTTACTTTAAGACATGAAGGTCAGTCAATCTGAAACATTTCAAGAACTTTTCAAGTTTTTTCAAGTGGAGTCACAAAAACCATAAAGCACTATGACGAAACTGGATCTCATGAGGACCGCCACAGGAAAGGAAGACCCAGAGATAACTGCACCTCAGATTGCAGCCCAAATAAATGCTTCACAGAGTTCAAGTAACAGAAACATCTCAACATCAACATTTTTTAATTTCACCTTTATTTAACCAGGTAGGCTAGTTGAGAACAAGTTGTCATTTACAACTGCGACCTGGTCAAGATTAAGCAAAGCAGTGTGACACAAACAACAACACAGAGTTACACATGGAATAAACAAACATACAGTCAATAATACAACAGAGAAAGTCTATATACAGTGTGTGCAAATGAAGTAGGATAAGGGGGGTGAGGCAATAAATAGGCCATAGTGGCAAAATTATTACAGTATGGCAAATTAAACACTGGGGTGATAGATTTTCAGAAGATGAGTGTGCAAGTAGCGGTACTGGGTTGCAAAGGAGAAAAATAAAGAAAATAAATAACAATATGGTGATGCGGTAGTTGGATGGGCTATTTACAGATGGGCTATGTACAGGTGCAATGGTCTGTAAGCTGCTCTGACAGCTGGTGCTTAAAGCCAGTGAGGGAGATATGAGTCTCCAGCTTCAGTGATTTTTGCAGTTCGTTCAAGTCATTGTCAGCAGAGAACTGGAAGGAAAGGCGGCCGAAGGAGGAATTGGCTTTGGGGGTGACCAAATATACCTGCTTGGAGCGCGTGCTGCGGGTGGGTGCTGCTATGGTGACCAGGGAGCTGAGATAAGGCGGGGCTTTACCTAGCAACGACTTATAGATGACCTGGATCGGCTATGAAAAGCCAACTGAAAATTATTCATGATTATTATTTGACCATGCTTGTCACTTATGAACATTTTTGAACATCTTGGCATAGTTCTGTTATAATCTCCACCCGGCACAGCCAGAAGAGGACTGGCCACCCCTCATAGCCATATTACCTCCCGGGTGGCGCAGTGGTCTAGGGCACTGCATCGCAGTGCTAGCTGCGCCACCAGAGTCTCTGGGTTCGCGCCCAGGCTGGGCTGGGTTCGCGCCCAGGCTCTGTCGCAGCCGGCCGCAACCGGGAGGTCTGTGGGGCGACGCACAATTGGCATAGCGTCGTCCGGGTTAGGGAGGGTTTGGCCAGTAGGGATATCCTTGTCTCAGTATGTAAAATGTAATAAAAATGTATGCACTCTACTGTAAGTCGCTCTGGATAAGAGCGTCTACTAAAATGTAAATGTAAATAGCCTGGTTTCTTCCTAGGTTTTGGCCTTTCTAGGGAGTTTTTCCTAGCCACCGTGCTTCTACACCTGCATTCTAGCTGTTTGGGGTTTTAGGCTGGGTCTCTGTACAGCACTTCGAGATATTAGCTGATGTACGAAGGGCTATATAAAATAAACTTGATCGATTGATTGATTGACCTGGAGCCAGTGAGTTTGGCGACGGATATGAAGCGAGGGCAAGCCAACGAGAGCATACAAGTCGCAGTGGTGGGTAGTATATGGGGCTTTGGTGACAAAATGGATGGCACTGTGATAGACTGCATCCAATTTGCTGAGTAGAGTGTTGGAGGCTATTTTGTAAATGACATCGCCGAAATCAAGGATCGGTAGGATAGTCAGTTTTACTAGGGTATGTTTGGCAGCATGAGTGAAGGATGCTTTATTGCGAAATAGGAAGCCGATTCTAGATTTAATTTTGGATTGGAGATGCTTAATGTGAGTCTGTAAGGAGAGTTCACAGTCTAACCAGACACCTAGGTATTTGTAGTTGTCCACATATTCTAAGTCAGAACCGTCCAGAGTAGTGATGCTGGACGGGTGGGTAGGTGTGGGCAGCGATCGGTTGAAGATGCATTTAGTTTTGCAGTTGGAGGCCACGGAAGGAGAGTTGTATGGCATTGAAGCTTGTCTGGAGGTTAGTTAACACAGTGTCCAAAAAAGGGCCAGAAGTATACAGAATGGTGTCGTCTGCGTAGAGGTGGATCAGAGAATCACCAGCAGCAAGAACAACATCATTGATGTTTACAGAGAAAAGAGTCGGCCCGAGGATTGAACCCTGTGGCACCCCCATAGAGACTTCCAGAGGTCCGGACAACAGGCCCTATGATTTGACACACTGAACTCTGTCAGAGTAGTAGTTGGTGAACCAGGCGAGGCAGTCATTGAGAAACCAAGGCTGTTGAGTCTGCTGATAAGAATGTGGTGATTGACAGAGTCGAAAGCCTTGGCCAGGTCGATGAATACAGCTGCATAGTATTGTCTGTTATCGATAGAGATTATGATATCGTTTAGGACCTTGAGCGTGGCTGAGGTGCACCCATGACCAACTCGGAAACCAGATTGCATAGCGGTGAAGGTACGATGGGATTCGAAATGGTCGGTGATCTGTTTGTTAACTTGGCTTTCGAAGACCTTAGAAAGGCAGGGTAGGATAGATATAGGTCTGTAGCAGTTTGGGTCTAGAGTGTCTCCCCCTTTGAAGAGAGGGATGACCGCGGCAGCTTTCCAATCTTTAGGAATCTCAGACGATGCGAAAGAGAGGTTGAACAAGCTAGTAATAGCTGTGTGAATGGTCGAATTGCTGCAAAGAAACCCCTATTAAAGGACACTTATAAGAAGGACGTGCTTGGGCCAAGAAACATGAGCAATGGTCATTAGACCACTGGAAATCTGTGCTTTGGTCTGATGAGTCCAAATTTGAGATTTTTGGTTCCAAACACTGTGTCTTTGTGAAAAGCAGAGTACGTGAACGGATGATCTCCGCATGTGTGGTTCCCACCATGAAGCAGGAGGTGTGATGGTGCTTTGCTGTTGACACTGTCTGATTTATTTAGAATTAAAGGCACACTTAACCAGCATGGCTACCACAGCATTCTGCAGCGACACTCCATCCCATCTGGTTTGCACTTAGTTCGATTATCATTTTGTTTTTCAACAGGACAATGACCCCAAAACACACCTCCAAGCTGTGTAAGGGCTATTTGACCAAGGAGAGTGATGGAGTGCTGCATCAGATGACCTGGCCTCCACAATCACCTTTTTAGTTACTACATGATCCTAATGTTTTATTTCATAGTTTTGATGTCTTCACTATTATTCTACAATGTAGAAAATTGTAAAAAAAAAAAGAAAAACCCTTGAATGAGTAGGTATGTCCAAACTTTTGACTGGTACTGTAAATATATAAACTCAGCAAAAAAAGAAACGTCCTCTCACTGTCAACTACGTTAATTTTCAGCAAACTTAACGTGTGTAAATATTTGTATAAACATAACAAGATTCAACAACTGAGACATAAACTGAACCTGTTTCACAAACATGCGACTATCAGAAATGGAATAATGTGTGCCTGAAGGAAAGGGGGGGTCAAAATCAAAAGTAACAGTCAGTATCTGTTGTGGCCACCAGCTGCATTTAGTACTGCAGTGCATCTCCTCCTCATGGACTGCATCAGATTTGCATGTTCTTGCTGTGAGATGTTACCCTACTTCTACCAAGGCACCTGCAAGTTCCCGGACATTTCTGGGGGGACTGACCCTAGCCCTCACTCTCCGATCCAACAGGTCCCAGACGCGCTCAATGGGATTGAGATCCAGGCTCTTTGCTGGCCATGGCAGAACACTGACATTTCTGTCTTGCAGGAAATCACGCACAGAACGAGCAGTATGGCTGGTGGCATTGTCATGCTGGAGGGTCATGTCAGGATGAGCCTGCAGGAAGGGTACCACATGAGGGAGGAGGATGTTTTCCCTGTAACACACAGCATTGAGATTGCCTGCAATGACGCTCAGTCCGATGATGCTGATGATGCTGTGACACACCGCCCCAGACCATGATGGACCCTTCACCTCCAAATCGATCCCGCTCCAGAGTACAGGCCTCGGTGTAACGCTCATTCCTTCGACGATAAACACAAATCCGACCATCACCCCTGTTGAGACAAACCGCGACTCGTCAGTGAAGAGCACTTTTTGCCAGTCCTGTCTGGTCCAGCAACGGTGGGTTTTTGCCCATAGGCGACGTTGTTGCTGGTGATGTCTGGTGAGGACCTGCCTTACAACAGGCCTATAAGCCCTCAGTCCAGCCTCTCTCAGCCTATTGCGGACAGTCTGAGCACTGATGGAGGTGTTGTGTATTCCTGGTGTAACTCGGGAAGTTGTTGTTGCTGCCATCCTGTACCTGTCCCTGTAACACAGGTGTGATGTTTGGATGTACCGGTCCTGTGCAGCTGTTAATGTCTTAACGACCGTTCCACAGGTGCATGTTCATTAATTGTTTATGGTTCATTGAACAAGCATGGGAAACAGTGTTTTAACCCTTTACAATGAAGAGCTGTGTTATTTGGATTTGTACTAATTATCTTTGAAAGACAGGGTCCTGAAAAAGGGATGCTTATTTTTTTTGCTGATTTCATATTATAGGATTTAAGGTTAACTTTTAAAATGTCCCAAAAAGTTTGGTTAATGTGTGGACATTTTACTGTTTCAAAAAGATATTGTTCAAAACAAGCTGTTCAATTACCTAGTGCACTGCCATCAGCAGCTCTGGGCTATTGGCCTGCCGCCCACGGCTTGGATTGCATTGCCAGCTATTACATTGTTTGCTATTGTTGGGGGGGTGGGGGGACTTCAGCAATGAGAAAGCAAGATTTCATCACATGATTTTCCCAGCCCAAAGTAAATGGACCTTCCTGGGGTGTTGAGGTATTGAACAGATAGAGCAAATTGCAATTAAATAACCTGAACCGGACATTCATCATCAGTCGAAGGACAGAGGGATACACTTGCTATAACCTCTTCTTGCGGATCTGGTAGGACAAAAAAACATGTCTCTGTGCCAGTGGCGATTTTAGAATGTACATCTTGGTGGGGCAAACAAAACAAAAATGTTAGATACATGCCAGCAAAGCCACTACACAACACTGAACAATACATGAATTGCACTATAACAGTGACAAACAGTGCCCATAAACTGTTAGGGCCTACATAAAGCTGTCCCAAAAGCAGAGCTTTCTTTTCAGCACCATGGAGTGAATCCTTACCACAGCTACACCTGGCTATCAGCGGAGTCTTGTCTGGCAACGAAACAGATATTCAACCTCATTTACTGCCTTTTAAAAAACATAGCTGATATGGCTGACTTGCTTAAACAAATGTGGTTTCTACTGACAATTGAGATGTACAAACTATTGCATAAGGGGACGACAAGCGGATAAGAGGCAATCCGTAATTTCCATTTAGACATTAATGAGCTAGGACGGACATAGTAGATATAACTATTTGTTCAGTACTTTTGAAATGTAAAGCGACAGAATTCAGAACATGGGCCATTTTTACAGTTTTCTCCCTGTACACCAAGTCAGAACCATAGGATAAATAAAGGGGGCATATAAGCAGAAAATGAAAGCTCTTACAATATTCAATGATTACATTTCTCTAAAACAGGCTATTGGGTACATGTGCACCACCAAGTCAGAACAGTAGGCTAAATCTTCAGCATTATATCGTCAACATTATATCCACTATCAACAACAAAAAACTATAGGCTGGGCAGCACCTCCTACTGGCGAGTTGATCTACAGCTATTCATTTGGTCTCCCATCCAGGGTTTTAACCAAACTCAGCTTTTCTATTTGTCACTGACTACTACCAATGTGCTATCGTGAGAATGATTATTAAGAGACCTATTAATAACTAAATACACTGCTCAAAAAAATAAAGGGAACACTTAAACAACACAATGTAACTCCAAGTCAATCACACTTCTGTGAAATCAAACTGTCCACTTAGGAAGCAACACTGATTGACAATAAATTTCACATGCTGTTGTGCAAATGGAATAGACAAAAGGTGGAAATTATAGGCAATTAGCAAGACACCCCCCAAAACAGGAGTGATTCTGCAGGTGGTGACCACAGACCACTTCTCAGTTCCTATGCTTCCTGGCTGATGTTTTGGTCACTTTTGAATGCTGGCGGTGCTCTCACTCTAGTGGTAGCATGAGACGGAGTCTACAACCCACACAAGTGGCTCAGGTAGTGCAGTTCATCCAGGATGGCACATCAATGCGAACTGTGGCAAAAAGGTTTGCTGTGTCTGTCAGCGTAGTGTCCAGAGCATGCAGGCGCTACCAGGAGACAGGCCAGTACATCAGGAGACGTGGAGGAGGCCGTAGGAGGGCAACAACCCAGCAGCAGGACCTCTACCTCCGCCTTTGTGCAAGGAGGTGCACTGCCAGAGCCCTGCAAAATGACCTCCAGCAGGCCACAAATGTGCATGTGTCAGCATATGGTCTCACAAGGGGTCTGAGGATCTCATCTCGGTACCTAATGGCAGTCAGGCTACCTCTGGCGAGCACATGGAGGGCTGTGCGGCCCCACAAAGAAATGCCATCCCACACCATGACTGACCCATCGCCAAACCGGTCATGCTGGAGGATGTTGCAGGCAGCAGAACGTTCTCCACGGCGTCTCCAGACTCTGTCACGTCTGTCACATGTGCTCATGTGCTCAGTGTGAACCGGCTTTCATCTGTGAAGAGCACAGGGCGCCAGTGGCGAATTTGCCAATCTTGGTGTTCTCTGGAAAATGCGAAACGTCCTGCATGGTGTTGGGCTGTAAGCACAACCCCCACCTGTGGACATCGGGCCCTCATACCACCCTCATGGGGTCTGTTTCTGACCGTTTGAGCAGACACATGCACATTTGTGGCTTGCTGGAGGTCATTTTGCAGGGCTCTGGCAGTGCACCTCCTTGCACAAAGGCGGAGGTAGAGGTCCTGCTGCTGGGTTGTTGCCCTCCTACGGCCTCCTCCACGTCTCCTGATGTACTGGCCGGTCTCCTGGTAGCGCCTGCATGCTCTGGACACTACGCTGACAGACACAGCAAACCTTTTTGCCACAGTTCGCATTGATGTGCCATCCTGGATGAACTGCACTACCTGAGCCACTTGTGTGGGTTGTAGACTCCGTCTCATGCTACCACTAGAGTGAGAGCACCGCCAGCATTCAAAAGTGACCAAAACATCAGCCAGGAAGCATAGGAACTGAGAAGTGGTCTGTGGTCACCACCTGCAGAATTACTCCTGTTTTGGGGGGTGTCTTGCTAATTGCCTATAATTTCCACCTTTTGTCTATTCCATTTGCACAACAGCATGTGAAATTTATTGTCAATCAGTGTTGCTTCCTAAGTGGACAGTTTGATTTCACAGAAGTGTGATTGACTTGGAGTTACATTGTGTTGTTTAAGTGTTCCCTTTATTTTTTGAGCAGTGTATATGCACTGTTGCTACCTAAGTCATTCCAAAGGATAGATTTAACAGAGCAAATGAAATGTAACCATACTTTAAAGGTCATATATCATCAATGATTCTATTTAGACATATATAGCATTTAAGTCAGCTATTGTTTCAATTCAACCCAGGGGTCAACTAAAATGATAAACTGTGTAGTTTGAGCCCTGAATTCTGATTGACTGAAAGCCATGTTATATCAGACCGTATACCACGTGTTTGACAAAACATTTAGTTTTACTGCTCTAATTATGTTGGTAACCAGTTTATAATAGCAATAAGGCTCCTCTGGGGTTTGTGATATATGGCCAATACACCACGGCTAAGGGCTGTGTCCAGGCACTCCACGTTGCGTCGTGCTTAAGAACAACCGTTAGCCGTGGTATAGTGGCCATATACCACACCTCCTCGTGCCTTATTGCTTAAATAGACAATAAAATATTGGCCAAGGATTTTAAGCTTTGGTTGATTTCAAATGCAATCTTCAAAATAATCATTGATATATTGGATTTAAGTCTTTATGTCAACCAAAAATCTAAGTTAAAAGATAGGACTGAATCAAATCAAACTTTATTCAAAATGCATTTAAAGTTTGATTAGATTTCCTCCTATTCTTAAACTTAGATTGTTAGATTTGTGAATCCAACATATACATTTTATATTTGTAGACAAACTGGAATTTGTTGACAACCAAACACAATTCAATATCCCTTTTGCAATAAAGTAAATAGCCTATTAACTTGTCAACAAGTTAACAAAATGATATGTTGGATTCAAGTCTCCAACTAAACCAAAAATAAAAGTTAAAAGAATAGGATTAAGCTAGTGGCTCAGATGAAACTATCTGGCATTGTCAACCAAACACAATTCAATAACCTAAAGTTAGGCTATCTTACAAACTAGTATTTATTCAACCTTGAAATGAGTAACACATCCATGGCCACATTTTGAGATTAGACTACTGTAACTATACAGTGCATTCAGAAAGAATTCAGATCTCTTGACTTTGTTACATTACAGCCTAATTCTAACATTTATTCAAAATATTTTTTTGTTCTTCATCAATCTACACACGGTATTCCATAATGACAAAGCAAAAACCGATTGTCATAAATGTTTTCACATTTATAAAAATATGTAATATTTACAGAAGTATTCAGACCCTTTACTTAATACTTTGTTGAAGCACCTTTGGCAGCGATGACAGCCTCGAGTCTACTTGGTTATGACACTACAAGCTTGGCACACCTGTATTTCGGGAGTTTCTTCCATTCTCTGCAGATCCTCTCAAGCTCTGTCAGGTTGGCTGGGGAGCGTCACTGCACATCTATTTTGAGGTCTCTCCAGAGATGTTAGACCGAGTTCAAGTCCGGGCTCAGGCTGGGCCACTCAAGGACATTTAGAGACTTGTCCCGATGCCACTCCTGCGTTGTCTTGGCTGTGTGCTTAGGGTCATTGTCCTGTTTGAAGGTGAACCGTCGCCCCAGTCTGAGCTCTGGAGCAGGTTTTCATCAAGGATGTCTCTGTCCTTTGCTCCGTTCATCTTTCCCTCAATCCTGACTAGTCTCCCAGTCCCTGCCGCTGAAAAACTTCCCCACAGCATGATGCTGCCACCACCATGCTTCACCATAGGGATGGTGCCAGGTTTCCTCCAAATGTGTGCTTGGCATTCAAGCCAAAGAGTTCAAATCAAATCAAAATCAAATCAAAGTCACATGCACATGGTTAGCAGATGTTAATATGAGTATAGCGAAATGCTTGTGCTTCTAGTTCAGACAGTGCAGTAATATCTAACAAGTAATCTAACAATTCCATAACAACGACCTTATACACACAAATGTAAAGGGATGGAATAAGAATATGTACATATAAATATATGGATGAGCGATGGCCGAGCGGCATAGGCAAGATGCAATAGATGGTATAAAATACAGTATATACATATGAGATGAGTAATGTAAGATATGTAAACATTATTAAAGTGGCATTATTTATAGTGACTAGTGATCCATTTATTAAAGTGGCCAATGATTTGAGTCTGTGTGTAGGCAGAAGCCTCTCTGTGTTAGTGATGGCTGTTTAAGAGTCTGATGGCCTTGAGATTGAAAAACAGCTTCTATTGGTTCCGGCTTTCATGCACTTGTACTGACCTCACCTTCTGGATGGTAGTGGGGTAAACAGGCAGTGGCTCCGCTGGTTTTTGTCCTTGATGATCTTTTTGGCCTTCCTGTGACGTCAGGTGCTGTAGGTGTCCTGGAGGACAGGTAGTTTGCCCCCGGTGATGTGCTGTGCAGACCGCACCACCCTCTGGAGAACCTTGCGGTTGAGGGCGGTGCAGTTGCCGTACCAGGCGGTGATACAGCCCGACAGAATGCTCTCAATTGTGCACCTGTAAAGGTTTGTGAGGGTTTTAGGTGACAAGCCACATTTCTTCAGCCTCCTTCTTCACCACGGTCTGTGTGGGTGGACCATTTCAGTTTGTCCGTGATGTGTACACTGAGGAACTTAAAACTTTACACCTTCTCCACTACTGTCCCGTCGATGTGGATAGGGGGGGGGGCTTCCTCTGCTGTTTCCTGAAGTCCACAATCATCTCCTTTGTTTTGTTGACGTTGAGTTCAATCTTGGTTTCATCAGACCAGAGAATATTGTTTCTCATGGTCAGTCCATTAGGTGCCTTTTAGCAAACTCCAAGCTTGCTGCCATTTGCCTTTTACTGAGGACTGGCTTCAGTCTGGCCACTCTCCACAAAGGCCTGATTGGTGGAGTGATGCAGAGATGGTTGTCCTTCTGGAAAGTTCTCCCATCTCCACAGAAGAACTGAACTCATTCATAGAACTGGAGCTCATTCATAGTGACCATCAGGTTCTTGGTCAAGACCAAGGCTCTTCTTCCCCGATTACTCAGTTTGGTTTGGTTTCCAGCTCTAGGAAGAGTCTTGGTGGTTCCAAACTTAAGAATGATGGAGGCCACTGTATCTTACAGTGCACCTTCAATGCTGAAGAAATGTTTTGGTACCCTATCTGTGCCTCGACACAATCCTGTCTCAGCGGTCTACGGACAATTCCTTCGACCTCATGGTTTGGTTTTTGCTCTGACGTGCACTGTTAACTGTAGGACATTATATCAACAGGTGTGTGCCTTTCCAAATCATGTCCAATCAATTGAATTTACCACAGGTGGACTCCAATCAAGTTGTAGAAACTTCTAAACGATGATCAATGGAAACAGGATGCACTTGAGCTCAATTTCAGGTCTCATAGCCAAGTGTATGAATACTTATGTAAATAGGGTATTTGTTTTGTATTTTTAATACATTTGCTAAAACCTGTTTTCTCTTTGTCCTTATGGGGTATTGTGAGCAGATTGATGAGGAAAAAATATAATTTAATCAATTTTAGAATACAGCTGTAACGTAACAAAATGTGGAAAAAGTCAAGGGGTCTGAATACTTTCCAAATGCACTGTAAATGTCTTATTTAAACATAGAAAGCCTGCATGTTCAAGATTGCATGCAAAGGTTGCAGGTTTGTGACAATCTTCACAATTGCTGTAATCATCTGCACAGAATCTTGAACAGCATCAATAACTTAATTGCACCATGCACTTTTAATGTAATCTCAACTGCAATCCAGGTAATTTGGTTGTGCTATTAAATGAAGCACAGTGATAACACATTAGGTTGTATAAATACAAAACGGTACATTGTATTCCTATTTCAACTTTGTTGTTCATTTAAATGGTTGAAAGCGCAGATAACACATTTAGATGACAACTAAACCATTAATCTGACATCGTTTTTCCTTTGGAATTTGGTTATTAGATGGTTGAAAGCATAGTGATAACACATTGGGAATTCAACAAACTTCTGGCTGTCGTTGAGTGGGTGAATAAAGGTTGAAATCACATTGACCAACATCTCAACCAAATATTACCCACATTTCCTCGCTGAAAGAACGTGCTGTGTCCAGTGAACTGTATGCAGTAAACATGGTTGTTTTGGGGATTCAGGCCGCTAAAGGCTGGCCATGGCAAAAACTTCTAGAACGTGGGATGCTGAGCCAAGCATTTAGAAGAGGCTGTATATATTCAGTCCCAGGAATAAGATTAGTGTCAGTGCAATTACAAATGAAAGCTTAGATGTGACTCTCAAACATTGATACGCCATATCAAATTCCCATTGTGTATTGCATTCCCAAACTGTCCTACTATTAAGGGCTGAAGGGAGTGATTTGATGCATGTATTTTTTAAGGTGAGAACGTGACCTGATTACACACACACACACACACACACACACACACCAGGGGGTGATGTGTTTGTCTCTCTAAGAAGAACATGTTACCATTAGCAGGTGAACAACTCAGCCAGCGCAAAATATCAGCTTGACTACGACCTGACGTTAGTTCATTTTCTTGCCCCAGTAAGGAAAATAACAAACATACTTTAAAAAAATAAGATTTTGCACTTTTTTCTGCTAAACAATCTGACATAATATAGTGATATGAATTACATCTAGGGAAATATTTCCTATTGAAGAGTCCAAGACAATATTTGTGTATTCAACTGAGGGAAAGACATGGAAGACATCGTATTTCATCATCTTTGTCATTATTATTGCCATTTAAATCAGACCTTGTAATAGAAAGCCATAACAAAACAATGTCCTCAGGATTACAGTGGCTATTATCAGTATTTTATGACAGTAACCATCTAGATATACTTCAACAGCATTGAAAGACAGAAAAACAACTTACTACAAAAATATGTTGTTCATTCAGAGATAGACTATGGAAAAGATACAACTCCATAAAGTTATGAAAAGAAATATTTTCTATGTTGAGTAATTATTTTCTATATCTTGGAACTTTGACCCATATTGCATGTTTTTGTTTTTTTATTCATCTATTAAGAAGTCACTAAAAGCCAAGATGACTTTGCAGAAATTAGTTTGGTTTGATAATGACATCATTCTGTTCCTATGGTAGTGTCCAGGTTCTTTCCTAAAGTAACAGTGTTGGACTTGGTCCTTCATTTCATTGCAGAATTGCATAATGGTGCATTTTTCTTTCATTACTTGACCGCTCCATGACTTATGTGCATAACTATTTGGCTCCTTCATGTTGAGACTGTCTGGTCCCTAAAAAAATGCTGTCTATTGGAAATGCCAACGCTTTTGGCATGGATATCAGTTTTCATTTTTACCAACTCAATTAAAACAGAGGAAATTCCTCATCAGTTACACAACTCCATTTTCATTTAAAACACCACTCCTTGAAAAAATCCTACAAAAACATTCTTAAAAAATAATAATTAAAGGCTCAGTCTACCAATAAGACAATAGTTTTTAAACAAGTACTTCAAATTGAGTATTCTTGTAATACTGTAATATAACACTGCTTTTCTTAATACTGGAGTTTCCCTGGCAAAGGAGACCATTTAAGTATTAACCAATCAGACTATCTTTGTTACCAGACTGGGATGTGCTGCATGTAAAGTGTAGCTTGTTTCTATACCTTATTCACTTCAGAAAAACTGATAGTGATTGTAGTTTGAACCATAGAAAAAGCTGCAGCTAATTTTGTAGTGACAGCCTACGCATTGTAAACCTTCAGCAGCCAAAACACTCCTTCAATAGTGACACTCAACGGCACATAAAACCAAAAGAACTCACAACGAGGAAACAAACAATAATAGCACGTGCTAATAAGATGTCTTTTCTGACCATGCAATTTGACCAGAACATTCTGGGCCTGAGCGTCTCAATACGCCCCTCTCTGAACACACATTCTGTAGTCCAGTTCTATGCACCAGTGCTATGTAGTGAGTGACTGCTCCAGTGAAGTACAATGCACGTTTCTTATATTTTCTACAGTGCAGTGCAACAGTGCAAAGTGGGTGGAAAACATCACAGTTTGTTTGAACTCAAACTTCAAAAGGTAGGTGTATGTAAGCCGTGGTCCCTCACTTCTCCCACTTGTTGTTCTCGGGATTGTTCCTCAGAGGACTAGTGGAACAAAGACCTGGGAGTTAACATGTGACGTGTTCAAGGTCAGGAGGTGTGTCCACAACCACAAGACCTGGAAGAAAATTGAAAAGCACTTGCTGTTTGAAAACAATAACCTCCACGTATTGCATTCAATAGTCTTGAGTCTGATGAGAGTATTTTCAGCCTGATCGAGTGATCAGAGCTAGTGATCAGAGTCCTCTATCCTCTCCCATACACTGTCTCTATCTTCCTAAAGAGTCTCTCGCAAAAGTATCCCAACAAGAGTAATTAACTCCACGTAAAAAATAATAAGTACACAGAAAACAATAAGTAAATCACATGATGGTAGTGTGGTGTTTCCTAGCAGTTCTGTTTGTTGCAGGTTGGTGCCTCAGCATTCAAAACCACACACAGGTTGTGCCCCTGCTCCCTCCGGTTACAGCCGGCCGACCTTGGCGTCCCCGATGGCACCCCAGACGTCAAAAACAAATTCATCCGGGAAGGCGAAGTCACCAAGAGTCTCGTCCAATGCCTCGGCAAACTCATCTGGGTTCTTTTTGTCCTTCCCCAGCTCCACCATTGTAGCAGCTGACAGTGAGGGAGAGGGGTCAGACAGGAGTCAACCACAGCACAACAAAGTAATAGGACGTTAAATAGTTAACCAAATAGCTACCGAGACTATTTGCATTGACCCTTTTTGCACGTTGCCTCATCACATATATGTAATATTATCTGACCTCTTTATTCCAAGTCAAATGTACATATCTACCTCGTACCCTGCACATCGACTCAGTAATGGTACCCGTGTATATTGCCAAGTTATCGTTACTCATTGTGTATCTATTATTACATGTTTTACTTTTCTATTATTTCTCTATTTATTTCACTCTGCATTGTTGGGAAGGGTCCGTGAGTAAGCATTTCACCGTTAGTCTACACCTATTGTTTACGAATCATGTAACAAATCAAATTTGATTTGAAGTGGCAACACACAAGTCACCACTTTGCTAACAGGAGCTGCATGTGTGAATCCCATTCACACGTATACACACGCCGTCTCCCTTACCCAGCTCACTGTCTCTGATGCCCATGTAACTCTCCAGGAGGTCATCCACTTTCTCTATGGCCTTCTCCTCAAACGCAGAGGGCTGACAAACAAATACCACAAACATAGTCATGACCTGAAACCATGTTTACCTTATTAACGGTAATAGAAGAACCAAAACACACACTCACCAGCTCCTCCACAGTGGCTGGGCCTTTGGAGCGTAAACGCAGGGTGCCCTTCCCTGTCCCCAGCTGGGTTCCTGAGCCAGCCCGGGCCCCTCCTGACCTCTGGCTGATCATGTCTACAGGTAAGGGAGACAACATAACATGTCAAAGGAGCATCAGGTTTCTGACCTCCTAATTCTATATCTAGCTAGTCAATGATAATATAAGAGCAATTAAAAGGCATCACAAAGTTTGATAACTGCTGACTCATTCCTAAATATAATCTGTCACACCATAATATGATTCATAATTATTTTGTCAGCACACACAATCTCTCACACACACACACATACATACATAAACCCACCGAAGGCTTTCAAGGGCTCCACCATCTTGAGAACAAAGTCCTTCCCCTTGGGCAGCTCCTTGAGCATCTTGGCCACCTCGTAGTGTCGACAGCCAATGAGACTGTGGCCGTTGATGGACTCAATCATGTCTCCCACGTTGATGACCTGGATCTGATGGACCACGCTACCCTCCCTTATTCTCTGGAAGGGACAGGAAGAGACAATGTAAAAATCCACAATTTCACACAATCAGCCATTTTGGCAGTGGCAAACATAAACAACTCTATAATGTGCATAGGCAACTAACTAACATTTTATATTCAGTCTACTGTACATTCCACACTGTCGCTGCAATTGAGGCTCTGCGTTTCAAACGCTCCCATTCTGTTCTATTTTTAGTCCTCTGTGTGTGATGCTGATGCATTTCCTTCCACTGCCAGACTTATCAGAGGTGACAGACACAGATGACTCTTTCCTAGCCAGTAACCATGCCCACCTTGATGAAGGCGTATCCAGCTCCATTATCGGTGATGGTCAACCCCAGGGCGTCCTCCCCCTTGAACACCTCCACCTCCTTCCTCTGGCCTTTGATATGGGCGAAAATAAAGTCCTCCAGCCCAATCTGACCCCCCAGTAACTTATCCATGTCCACCTTGTGAGTGTTCAGAGTGCAGAACATCACCTGAAGAGTTAGAAAGTGAGTCAGTAAAGGGATAAACTGAAGCAAATCTCTCTCACACACACGTCAGTCGTCATATTGTTCACCTCTGGTGGTGCGATCCCAAAGGCCTCTCCGATCTTGGTGTAGAGCTCTCGCACGTTGCTGAACCCCTCGATGCGTCCCGTGGGGCTACCATGTGCTAGCTGGGTGTGGAAGATCAGACGAGGTCTCAGGCTGGTGGGTGGGGGTGGCAGACCCTCCTGGGTAGTACCCTCCCCGAGCCCCACACCACCTCCACCGAGGCCGTCCATTCCTGGGACATTAAGGCCCGCTCGGATCGGCTCGGCTTCCTCGTTCTCCACTAGTGGAGACGCTTTCTTTCTTCTACCCAATCCAAGGGGCATTTTTATCCTTCTGTGTGTCTGTCTGTGGAAGTGAACAGATGCTGCTTTGGTAGGTAGCCAAAGGTCCTGTCCAGCATAGGACTCTCTCAAGTCTTCTTCCACCTGACAGGTTAGTTAAACATTACTACCAAACCCCATAGCTGGTGCATCACATCACAATACACTGGAAGATAGCTTTCAAAAACGAGTACCAAAACGCCCAGCAGCTAGCTAGCTCACCCATAAAACACTTCTTCTGGCTACTTGTCTTGCCATCAAGTTACATGGCATTAGATAAGATGATAAACATCGCAACTTGAATCAGAGATTGCACTTAATTTGATACACCTATTTAAAAAAATAAAAAGATTGTCAGCTAGGAAGCTAACTTGTTAGCTAGTTAGCTTGTTGGCTAACACAATATTAGCTGCTAGCTAGCTGAGAATGAAGGAATATAGCAGTCAAGGTAAACATCTTACCAGAGCTTTAGCTAGCTAACTCGCTGTACGATGTGATTTATTCAAACCAGACGTGGAATTGAACATCAAAACACTAGGTTACTTCTTGATCCAAAGGTTGTGAAAGTAAAGTTACATCGCATTTGAATCGCTTGTCTTGTGAGATAGGCTAACAAGCTAATGAGAGGAAAGGATGGTCTGATGGTATGTATGTTGTTCAGCAGGGGTGTTTTCATTAGATAGCACAGCCACAAAGTCCAAATTGGCTATGTCGAGAGAGAAAAAAAGGAAAACAAAAATGTGCTTTTTGGGTTTTATTTATGTTTGGGGTTAGGAATACGGTTAGCAGTGAGGTTAAGGTTAGGTTTAAAATCAGATTTTAAGAAGAGCAATAGTAAAAATAGGCGGGGTTTACTTTGCGACTGTGGTAACAATTGACGACTGCAGGGGTGGGACTTCAGCACTGTAGAATGGCCTCCTCCACTATAGGATTCCTCTCCTCGTCTCTAGCTCTTCGATGCCCCCTACTGTAAAGCAGGTTTTCAACTCTCTGTCCTAGGAATTCCAATAGTCCTCCTGGCATGAATAATTAATCTACACTGCCTGTAATGCATTTTATAATCTATCTAGTATAGATGGCATAAAGGCTTTTACTAGAAATGCTCACCTTTTGATTCTAACTTGTAACAGATTCAGTTCCCATATGTCTCTCACTCCGTTTAACCCCTGGATGTGGATGTGTGTTTTTCAGAAGATTGCTTGTTTGACAATCTGCTCCAGGTAGAACAAAATGCAATCTGATAAAATGGTGCTTTGACCATAATCCAGTTAGCTAGGCCCTAGTTGGCAAAAATTGTGCATGTGTAAAATAATTTTGTTGTTAAATCAAATCAAACTTTCACATGCGCCGAATACCACAAGTGTGGACCTTGCCGTGAACTGCTTACTTACAAACCCTTAACCAACAGCGCAAATACACTAAAGTAAAAAATAAAATAAAAACACAATAACGAGGCTATATACAGGGGGTGACCAATACAATTTGATACCGAGTCAGTGTGCAGAAAAGCAAAAAGTAGCTGGTTCGCGCCCCACGTGCGGCAGAACTAAATCCACTCGGTTACTTTAAAAGTTTGACATGGGCCTAAATAAGATAGAACTACATAATTTTGTACAATTTTATTTGATATTTACAAGTTTGCCAGTCTTTGCAACAACTAAAATACCACAAAATGCCAAGGGGACCTCATTTGTTCAAAGGATAGGACAAATAAAATAAAAATGTTCAGTTTCATACAAATTTAAAGCAGATTGCTAACACCTATTTGTCAAATAAAATTCTGGGTGCATAATAATAATACAGAATGTCTGCAAATTTTATAAAAACTATTTAAACTTTTCCATCAAAGGAAAACATTTGCAAATAAAGCAAATATTTTTTAACAAAAAAGTTCAACCGAGATTACACATCTCTACATTCATGTTAAACCACATGTATCTGTTAAAATGAAATAAGAGTGGAACTCCACTTGGAGTGGAATGATAAATGGGTACGTGTTGACTGATCATTACAACCTCAATGACAATCAAATACATTACATCTTGCAACGGGAACCGTTTGAGAACCAAACAGCACGAAACGGTGCGGGACCTACCTCAATTTGTCCAATAAAAATAATTTACAAAACATTTTCCGTTTGGCGTAAACCTTTCGTGCAACAGATTAAACGTTTTGCAAAAGAATCGGTGTAATGAATGCACCCCAGGTTAAAATATATATTTCAAGTACTTGAAAATGACATTATTCAAATAATTCAAACATATTTTAACAATACAACTGACTCACTACTTGGCTATTTTACAGTTTGTCAACTGTCATTTTTGGAATGATTTCCTTATTTACCACAGATGCTTAGGCTTGCTTTATCTCAAACAATGTGCTTCAAAAATCAGTTCACTGCATACTGTAGGCTGCGTTCACACAGGCAGCTCAATTCTGATCCTTTTTCCACTAATTTGGTGTTTTGACCAATCACAGATCTTTTCGCAGCAGATCTTTTTCAGAGCTGATCTGATTGGTCAAAATACAATTTAGTGGGAAAAAAAGCTCAGAATTGGGGCCCGTCTAAAAGCAGCCATATTAGACAAGACATTGTTTGCTCTGCAGTGTGTAAGAAGTACAGGATATGACAAAATAAAAAGGATGAAGATTATCCTAACAGAAATGGTTTGCATAGAGGTTCCGAAGTAGCAGTAGATATTAGTTTCACAGCTTTAACAGAGTTAGAGAGAATTTAAACAGCTAAAATGCACTGCCGTTTTGAACAGCTTCTAAAGAATCACTGCAGAGTAAACACACCTACAAGTTTCACTGAAGAATGGGCATACAAGTTAATCATACTTACAACAATAGTGATCCTCAAGCTAAATGTAAGGGGTCCTACAGAGGTCAAAACATATCACACCATCTTCTTATAGTATTTCACAATAAGATGGTGCACGTTTGTCTATACACACACACACACAAACAAGGTCAATCTCACATCTGTGACTTGACATTTGGCACAAAATAGATAACGCGCCCTTGAATAACTAAAATCTATACAACTGGAGAAGCTACACTACATGGCCAAAAGTATGTGGACACCTGCTCTTATTCCAAAATCATGGGCATTAATTTGGACTTGGTCCCTCCCTTTGCTGCTATAACTGCCTCCACTCTTCTGGGAAGGCTTTCCACCAGATGTTGGAACATTGGAAGCAAGTCCCCGCAGCATTCAGCCACAAGAGCATTAGTGAGGTCGGCCACCGATGTTGGGCGATTAGACCTGGGTCGGCGTGCCAATTCATACCAAAGGTGTTCAATAGAGTTGAGGACAGGGCTCTATGCAGGCCAGTCAAGTTCTTCCACACTGATCTCAACAAACCATTTCTGTATGGACCTTGCTTTGTGCACTGGGGCATTGTCATGCTGAAACAGGAAAGGCCTTGCCCAAACTGCTGCCACAAAATTGAAAGCACAGAATCGTCTAGAATGTCATTGTCTGCTGTAGCATTAAGATTTCCATTCACTGGAACTAAGAGGCCTAGCCCAAACCATGAAAAACAGTCCCAGATCATTATTCCTCCTCCACCAAAGTTTACAGTTGGCACTATGCAGTCGGGCAGGTAGCGTTCTCTTGGCATCCGCCAAACCCAGATTGTCCATCGGACTGCCAGGTGAAGCGTGTTTCATCACTCCAGAGAACGTGTTTCCACTGCTCCAGAGTCCAATGGCGGTGAGCTTTACACCACTCCAGCCGATGCTTGGCATTGCGCATGGTGATCTTGTGTGGCTGCTCAGCCATGGAAACCAATTTCATGAAGCTCTCGATGAAGTTATTGTACTGACTTTGCTTCCAGAGGCCGTTTGAAACTCAGTAGTGAGTGTTGCAACCAAGGACAGGCGATTTGTACCTGCTTCAGTGGCCCTGTTCTGTGAGTTTGTGTGGCCTACCACTTCGGGGCTGAGCTGTTGTTGCTCCTAGATGTTTCCACAATAACAGCACTTACAGTTGACTGGGGCAGCTCTAGCAGGGCAGAAATTTGACGAACTAACTTGTTGGAAAGTTACTGAGCTCTTCAGTAAGGCCATTCTACTGCTAATGTTTGTCTATTGAGACTGCATAGCTGTGTGCTCGATTTTATACACCTGTCAGCAATGAGTGGGGCTGAAATAGCCAAATCCACTCATTTGAAGGGTTGTCCACTCACTTTTGGACATGTAGTGTATCAAGTATGTGGAATCTGTAGGGAGTTGCCTGGAGTGAATTCCTATTTTTTTTTATTCATACCTCATTCTCTGGGTTAGTTTGAACATGATTTGCAAGTTGTGCTCAAGAATCCCCAGTTTTGCCCCTCCCATTTAAGCTGAAAGAATTTTCTGAATTCTATTTGCTCTAGTTCCCCAACATAACGCAGTTTCAGAATCTCTCGCATACCTCACTGCAAAATAATGCCGACAACACCAAAGATATATTCAGACCCCTGGACTTTTTTCAAATTTTGTCATGTCACAGTATTATTCTAAAATGGATTAAATAAAAAATCCTCAGCAATTTACACACAATACCCCATAATGACAAAGCAAAAACAGTTAAAACAATTTTTTTAACCAAATGTATTAAACCTAGAAAACAGAAATACCTAATTTACATAAGTATTCAGACCCTTTTATGAGACTCGAAATTGAGCTCAGGTGCATCTTGTTTCCATTTATCATCCTTGAGATGTTTCTACAACTTGGAGTCCACCTGTGGTAAATTCAATTGATTAGATTTGGAAAGACACATAACTGTCTATACAAAGGTTGCACAGTTGGCAGTGCATGTCACAGCAAAAACCAAGCCATGAGGTTGAAGGAATTGTCCGTAGAGCTCCGAGACAGGATTGTGTCAAGGCACAGATCTGGGGAAGGGTACCAAAAATGGTCCCCAAGAACACATTGCCCTCCATCATTCTTAAATGGAAGAAGTTTGGAACCACGGAGACTCTTCCTAGAGCTGGCCGCCCAGCCAAACTGAGCAATCGGGGGGAAAGGGCCTTGGTCAGGGAGGTGACCAAGAACCAGATGGTCATTGACAGAGCTCTAGAGTTCCTAAGTGGAGATGGGAGAACCTTCCAGAAGGACAACCATCCCTGCAGCACTCCACCAAATCAGGCCTTTATGGTAGAGTGGCCAGACGGAAGCCACTCCTCAATAAAAGACACATGACAGCCCGCTTGGAGTTTGCCAAAAGGCACCTAAAGACTTGCAGACCATGAGAAACAAGATTCTCTGGTCTGATGAAACCAAAATTGAACTCTTTGGCCTGAATGCCAAGCGCCACGTCTGGAGGAAACCTAACACCATCCCTTCGGTGAAGCATGGTGGTGGCAGCATCATCATGCTGTGGGGATGTTTTTCAGCGGCAGGGACTGGGAGACTAGTCAGGTTCGAGGCACAGATGAACAGAGCAAAGTACAGAGAGATCCTTGATGAAAACCTGCTCCAGAGCGCTCAGTACCTCAGACTGGGGCAAAGGGGTTGTTGTCCTTCCAACAGGACAACGACCCTAAGCACACAGCCAAGACAACGTAGGAGTGGCTTCGGGACAAGTCTCTGAATGTCCGGATTTGAGAGCCCGGATTTGAACCCGATCAAACATCTCTGGAGAGACCTGAAAAAAGCTGTGCCGCAATGCTCCCCATCCAACCTGATAGAGCCTGAGAGGATCTGCAGAGAAGAATGGGAGGAACTGCCCAAATACAGGTGTGCCAAGCTTGTAGCATCATACCCAAGAAGACTCGAGGCTGTAGTCGCTGCCAAATGTGCTTCAACAAAGTACTGAGTAAAGGGTCACAATACTTATGTAAATGTGATGTATATTTTTTTTTCTTCTAAAACATTTCTAAAAACCTGTTTTTGCTTTGTCATTATGGTGTATTGTGTGTAGATTGATAAGAAAAAAAACGACTTTAATCAATTTTAGAATTAGGCTGTAACGTAACAAAATGTGGGAAAAGTCGAGGGGTCTGAATATTTTCCGATGGCACTGTATGCATTGTATTTATAAGTATATCTACATTCAGGAGTGTGTCACTGCTCCTGAGAGATATAGTTGATAAGTTGCCTGCAACAAATATTCTGGAAGCACTATCAAAACAACTGGATACCACACAAATTCCACGTCAGTGCTCTGTTTGCCACAGGCATCTTCAACTCTACCTATCCCTCGGACCTTATAACAACCAGCTCCAGTCATCTCTACAGGGCCAGACCAACCCTTGCCCTATGCTCAAACATTATTATCCAATGTCTAGCACTGGGTCCCCCAGAAGTGTCTTTATTTTCCCTTCCAATGGGAAATGGAATACTGTCAATAGGACATGTAGGTAATAAAATCTAAATGTTTTAATAATATTAAACAGGAAAAAATTATGAACCAAACAGAACAGCTAACATCAGAACAGAGACCAACATGTTACTCAATATCTCATGGTCAATATCTCATGGTGGTTAAATACATAACTGAATTATCATTTGGATCAAAGGTTGAATCAAAATAAACAGGTATAATTCCCAAACAACTATTCTGTTCTTTGGCCTAGGGTAAGGACAACTGTAATGGAGAAAGACGACTGGCTGTCTTCGTGTTTGTTAGGTGTCTTCAAAAGCTACTTAGTCATTCAAGGAGGAAGAATCTGAGTCAGTGCATCGCGGGCACTCTGCCCCAAATTCTCAGGGAATTTCACTACAAACTCAAGCACCATGTCCCCCCTCTTCTCTGGGCACTTGGACAGGGGTAGTCCCTCTCCCACTATACGCTTCTTCATCCCAGGTTTGACCATGTCTCTGGAGGTCACAGTCACAGTCCTACCGTCCAGAGTGGGAGCGCTGACCGTGCATCCACACAGTGCCTGATGGGAGAGAGAAATACAGATTGTCACAATTAGGTGTGTTATATTTTTAGTTAAAGAGTACAAGGCCTGGGAGTTGGGCTGGGCAATATTTCGAATTAATTATAAATTATGTTTTAGCGAGATGTTCCAGATGCCTGTATCGTAAGATTTTTTGTTTTTATGAGCGTTTATGTTCGCATGACGTTGTCTTTTAGGTCTCGTCTCCTTCGCACAGTCTGTGCATCTACCCCCTCTTCCTCTCACAACAACAAAGACGAAAGATCACTTCTTCCTCTGACAACAAGCAGTTTCAACTCGATACTTGCATTTGAGGTTTGGTCGAACAGAATGGGTGAGATGGACCCTGAAACACATTGGGACATTTTATTGTAAGAGAACTTAACCTTTCTAACGATACCCTTTTTATGTCTCAACTCCCAAAATTTAGCACAGGGCAGACCCTTCTAAAACGGGACATGATTGCGGAAAATCTATGCTCAGTTTGGTGCTAGCGGTGCATTTTAGCCACGGACTGTGCTAGCTGTCTAGTCGGTGTTTTATAAACGTTTTGTAGGCTAAGAATGGGCTTCAAATTTGCATTGTCAAATTCATGAAAACGCAGTCATATGATATTAAAATGTATATGTTTCCATGTGAATTAACTTACCATATCATATGCCAGTTTAACATATTTGAAGGCCAAAAAGAAGCACACAGCCGAAAAGTTACCACCGTTTCGTTAGAACTACACACATGAACTACATCTCCCCTTTCGACACCTTGCCGGTCAACAAACAAACTTATAATTTTCAAAAAGTAGGCCTACTGGCTGGCCACGTTCAGTAAAAAAAAAGAAAAAAAAAAAAGTAACAGCGCGATTACATATAAAATATTTAACAGCCTGTAACTAACAGGTTTTTACTGTCCTGTGAGTCAACTCGAGCAGGCATGCTAACAACGCTGCAGGAGTTATAGTTCAAATGAGACTTCTCTAACTTTCGGCTATGCATCTTATTTCTTGAGTGAGATAAAAGGCATCGGGTATGAGTAAATCAATACACGAATATAATGATATATACTACCGTTCAAAAGTTAGGGTTTACTTAGAAATGTCATTGTTTTTGAAAGAAAAGCACATTTTTTGTCCATTAAAATAACATAAAATTGATCAGAAATACAGTGTAGACATTGTTTATGTTGTAAATGACTATTGTAGTTGGAAACGGCCTATTTTTTTATGGAATATCCACATAGGCCCATTATCAGCCACCATCACTCCTGTGTTCCAATGGCATGTTATGTTAGCTAATCCAAGTTTATAATTTTAAAAGGTTAATTTATCATGTTTCTCAAACTAGACACTAATGTACTTGTCCTCTTGCTCAGTTGTGCACCGGGGCCTATTCTGGTTAGAGACAGTTTGCGCTGTTCTGTGAAGGGAGTAGTACACACAGCGTTGTACAAGATCTTCAATTTCTCACATGGAATAGCCTTCATTTCTTAGAACAAGAATAGACTAAAGAGTTTCAGAAGAAAGTTCTTTGTTTCTGGCCATTATGAGCCTGTAATCGAACACACACATGCTGATGCTCTAGATACTCAACTAGTCTAAAGAACGCCAGTTTTATTGCTTCTTTAATCAGAACAACAGTTTTCAGCTGTGCTAACGTAACTGCAAAAGGGTTTACTAATGATAAATTAGCCTTCTAAAATGATAAACTTGGATTAGCTAACACAACATGCCATTGGAACACAGGAGTGATGGTTGCTGATAATGGGCCTCTGTACACCTATGTAAATATTCCATTAAAAATCAGCCGTTTCCAGCTACAATAGTCATTTACAACAATGTCTACACTATATTTCTCATCAATTTGATGTTATTTTAATGGACCAAATTGTTTGCTTTTCTTTCAAAAACAAAGAAATTTCTAAGTGACCCCAAACTTTTGAACGGTAGTGTATATTGTAAAAACAACTAGCTGGAGCCGTCTGAGCGGTTGGCTATGAACACCCTTACCCACTAGTATATAATGCTGATAATTGGTTCTGACTCGCTACAGGCTGTCCAGCAAGAACAGTACGAATGCTTCTTAGTCTAGGACTTTTATCTTCACCACCACACACTATAGTATTCACACACACACACAGAGAAATCTTCAGTTTACAGAGGATGGACTTGTGGTTTTCTTGAATGCATTGTACCCACAATTTTACTAAAATAAACACACATAACTTGGTCGGCAGCCAAACGTGCATCTTCATCTGCCGACAACTATAGCCACTCTGACCTGGAGTGGGTTGGGTCAGAGTTCAAATTTGCATTCGGGCACTCTAATTGCTGTAAACCAAGAGGCTGTGACAGACAGCTGAGAAGGGGGGAAAATCACCCCAATAGGACTGTGGGGAGTCAGACATGGCCTGTTTTCTCTCTCTCTCACACATACACACACGCCCATTCAAAACACAGTACGGGACTTGCAACAGGAGGTAGTAAATACTAGTACTTTCATACCGTATTGGCAACTTGTTCTCATTCTGAGAAATAAGCATCTTCTTATCCATGTAGGTAGGCCACAAAGTGGACAGGCTAGCATTTTGTTCAAACAGTAGGAGACTGACAGGAGAGTGTGTTCATAAGTTAAACTGTTCGAACTTGTTAGCAAGCAAATAGATTCAAGATGGCTAGACTTTAAATATAAAGATTAGCTAACTAATCATTATTAGTGGATGTGCATTGTGTATGGTTCTGGTTAATTTTTTTTTACAAAAAGGGCATTTTCATACAGACAGACTTAAAAGCCAGATCAGTGATTATTGCAAAAAAGCAAGTTAAACTGCTATAATATAATTATTAGTGGGTTGTGGAAGGCTTACATTTAGCCTTGGTATAATCTTACAAGCCATGAATTCATTAGATTATTCATGACTGTTTAAAATGTTTGAAATGCAGTGTACTGACCTTTAAATGGTGCAACAAAGCTTATTTAGAGAAAAATATATTTTTAATATATATTGTGAATCGCCCATAAGTTACAAAACAAATCGACATATGATTTTTAGGTCATTTCGACCAACCCTACCTGAGAGCAGCAGAAAAATATCATTACCATGATTACAGAAAATACAAGTGAAAGAGTTTAGTGGGTTACGTTTATGACTGACACAATGTTTAAGAAATCACAAAGACCAAGCACTCACATCTCTGAGGGACACTCTAGCAGGGTAGATGATATCGGAGCCATCCCGGCGGAACACAGGATGGGGTTTGTCTTTGACCACAAACACCACGTCAGCAGGAATGTTAGTGGGCGTCTCATCTCCCTCCCTGGGGAAGGTGATCTTGGTCCCTTCCTTCCAGCCTCGCTTGATGTCCACTGTCAGGATCTTGTCCTCGCTGCGCATGCTGCAGCCGTCCGGGTTCAGCCGCTTCCTGGAGATCTTCATCTTCTTGGTGCAGCCGGAGAACACCTCCTCCAGGCTCACCTTCAGCTCGTGCACCACCGGAGAATCCTTCTTCTTCTCACGGCCCCCGTGGGGACCCCCTGGTCGGGATTTGAAGGACCTCTGGTGTTGGTGGAACCCTCCCATTCCACCCGGCATACCCCCCATCCCTCCCATACCAAATGCCGCAAAGGGGTCATCAGTGTCCATGTCATCGTCCCCGTTGCGTGCGAAGAACTGGTCGAATGGGCTGCGGCCGCCAAAAAACTCTGTAAACATGGCGTGAGGATCTCCATGGAAGGTGTAGTTGTAGTTGTTGGGGCCATTGGGACCACCACCCCCGCCGGCTGTGTGCCCCTTCAGGCCTGTAAGAGTGAACACAACATCAAAATTGCTATTTTAGAACACAAGAACAAACATCAAAATGTTTATTTTAAATCCCTTTGAATCACTTATACACAACACACTTTCAACACTTCCAGACATACCATCTCTCTAAATAAATAATGCTAAAGCATGTTACATTTCCACCTGTGTTTTCAGGGGTCACTGTGACAGAGCAGTGTTTCTGAAAAGGTGTTCTGCAATGTGTCACAGACCATGAGCGGACGTGACAGAAGGAGGGAATTAACGTTGTGATGTGAACTACCTAGCCCCACTGACAGTTTGAACTCAGAATAAGCAGGAAAGTTCCAGCAAGTTCTCGAGAGAATTGTAGTGCCTCTGACTGTTTCCGGCGCTCAGTTGCTTCCAATGTAATAACTACAATAGTTTCTAGGGCTACACTCAAAGAAAAACACAAACAGTAACATTTAAATAATAACGTTAGCTAGAAGTTGTCAAAAACAACGACCACGGCTGATACAGCTAGTAACGTTACATAGTTGGCAAACCTGACAACGTCGATTGCGCAAAACAGTTTAGGTTACAATGGTGCACCTCACTGCGTGGAACCAAAAGTTGATGCGTTACCTTCTTCTCCATATCGGTCATATATATCCTTTTTCTTTGCGTCGCTGAGGACATCATAGGCCTCGGCGATCTCTTTGAATTTATCCTCAGCTCCAGTGGACTTGTTTTTATCAGGGTGATATCGCAGGGCCTGCTTTCGATACGCCTTCTTTATCTCGTCCTCAGAGGCGCCTTTCTGTATACCCAACACTTTATAATAGTCTTTACCCATTACAAGTATCTGTCAAGTAACGCTTGATATTCAAAAAAGCATCGTCAATTCACCAGTTAATCTTATATCAAAGGCTGTCAACCAACCACACTGAAATGTAGTGTTTGAAGCTGGCTAGCTACTTAACCGGCTGACAGCTGCAAGCTAGTTACAAATCCGACCCTCCACGATTTTGTTTGAGCTATTAAACTATGGAGTTACATAAATATATCCCACTCTCTGCTGAATAAACCAATTTATGAGCTGAGATATCGTGGCTACTCAAAATACGCTTTTCACCATGTCGCTAGCTAGCCACCATGTAAGAAACTTCCAGAACTACTGGTGCTGATACTGCTGTGACTATCGCATTTCCACATTGACTGAAATCTCCGCCCCTTCTACGTCATGCTTTCAAAATGGTCTGTGCTTTCAAGATCTTTGGGGCGTCCCTATCCCATGGAAGTTGAAATGTATGAATGATTAAAATTCGGGTTAGGGTAGCCTCGTCGAGAACCAGGCGTGACAACGGGTTATGCTTGGCGTTGGGGTTTAGGGTAGGGACGCCCCAAGGATTCCGAATATCACTAACCCTGTCAAAATCAAGAACTACGATTTACGCCCCACTCCCTGGCAGCAGTTGCTTGCACATATAAGAAGGGATAAACTGCATGTTCAGGGATGGACAACTAGCGGCCCAACCAAATTGTGCTTAGTGCCCCCAAAAGGGTCACCCCATACAGAACCAATCAGTCGATATAAACGAGAACAATCATCAGAAATCACGCGATATGAATCGGACAATAGGGCGCCGCCTGACCCACTGATTGCAATTGTATCGGGTAAAAGGGTAGGGCCGACTCTGACTGCATGTGTGGGTTACGATGTAGGTACACAGACCCGCGAGCCACTGCAGACCCTCATGATGAGTTCATATTTTTTGTGGCCCCCACCCCAATTAAAGTTGCCCATCACTGATGTAGATAATCATTTCATCACATTGTGGGTATCTGTGCCAAAGCTTTATAAATTATTTAATTAGCTAAAATAATATGAATGCATATTGTGACAAGACTATTGATATGTTGCATATCAAATGGCCACACGGTAGAATCATATAATAGTGTTCCTCTTGCTACGCCTAATTACATATCTTACATATCCTACATATCTGTCATGATATGGAAAGATATTGGCTTTAAAATTACTACATGTCAGGACTTCTTGAAAATAAAGAAGAGATAACTTGCAAAGTAAAGTGATAATAATGCTGACTACCACAGAGGGGCAGCATTGCAGCTTCTTAAATCACGGAAACTGTAACATTATTCTCACGCTTCACTGGAGAGCCCCATAGCATGATAACCTGATATGCTCCAGTATCAGTTTGGATTCCAGGCTAATAATACGAGCCCACCGTACCATAACATCTGTTGCTAATCACAACGTCCAAAAAAACAAACTTGAACATGATGTTAAATTGAGATTATGAGAGAGCCATTTGTTTAAATAAATTGAATTTGCTGGAGGCAACATGATAGGACAACTTTCCCAACTCCTGTCCAGGTTTTCCAACTCCTGTCCACTCCAACACAGAGACTGCTTTTCTGCACATAATCAACAAAATCAGCAATCTCCTTTAAACAAAACATTGTTAACATGACAGCAGATTTAAAAAAGTATATATATTTTAAACCTTTATTTAACTAAGCAAGTCAGTTAAGAACAAATTCTTATTTACAGCCTACCACGGCCAAACCCTAACCCGGACAACGCTGAGCCAATTGTGCGCCACACTATGGGACTCACAATCACGGCCGGTTGTGATACAGCCTGGAATCGAACCAGGGTCTGTAGTGATGCCTCTAGCACTGAGATGCAGTTCCTTAGACTGCTGAGCTACTCAGCTAATATGTTACAACATCTTAATTCATGCATATACATCAGAAAAGCTTACTGTGTTCTTGTACCACTTTGTGCTCCTGTCTGATGTGCGTTGCTGGGTGGTCTAACCTGATTGTAAATATAGAACACAGATCTGCTGCCTGTGTGTGTTGAGATGCTCCTTTTAGTCAAATATGAAGGACATGATCCCTGTCTGAAGGATATCTTGGGCAACATCTCCAAGCCCCCCAACTGACAGCCAGCACCTCACAGCTCTGAGAGCACTACAGCTGAAAGCTCTCACTCCATTGGAAAATGACAGGACAGTATTAGGCCTTAATGTTTGTTCATGGTATTGGGAGAATACACACACTCTAAAATAAACACGTGTTTGTTTTTGTTTGTTCTCGAGGTCAGAGTGGTAGAAAAAAAATGGCACAGGTGGCCTGGGGGAGGGGTGCGTGTCGGTATGCAGAGGCCTGGCTGTCCCTCATCCACATGGATAAGGCCTATAGGAGGGGCGGTGTGAGACAGTGTGACGGAGTGAGGAGCAGAGCTCAGCAGAGATGTGTCTCTTCTGAGAGCAGAGAGGGATCTGTTTCTGAGTAGGGTTGTGTGTGGCTGACCAAGGTTACTGAGCTACTGCAGAACAGAGCAGAGCAAATCGGGCTTCTTATATTTAGCCTTGCGACGTGCGCGCTACGGATTATGTCTTGGGCGTCTCGGGTTTCGCCTTCAGTACGTTTGTGGGTGTGGAGGGGGTCCGGTAACTGGTGGAAGGCCTCTCTTCAGGTGAGGAGGTGGTGGGTTACTGACATTTAACCCCCTCTCATTTTACGAACATCTCACAGGCAACCTCTCTCTCTCTCTCCCACCCTCTTGATTTCTTTACCTCTTTCTCACACCCTCACACAGGAAAAGGCTGTTTACGGTGACATAGTCGTTTCCCATTCTGGAAGGCTATTTGGAGGGTACAGATAGTAAGAAAAACAGTCGCAGAGGACATAGCAGTGTTAGACTACAGCTTCTAATCTGATACAAGTAGAGAACACTAACTAGGTTTTTGCAAACCATTGGAAGGACCTCATTTTAGTGTGGAGGCACATTGAGGTCATAGTTCAAAAGTGGTCATGGATACACTGGCTTTAGAGGCGAAGGCAACTGGGCAAGAAAAGAAAAGTTCAGCCCCAAGACCAAGACCTAAACCACCCAAAAAGGCCAAAAGGATTGTTTACTTTGAGGTAGAAATTGTGGATGCCAAGACAAAGGAGAAGCTACTACTCTTGGACAAAGTGAGTGTGTGTGTGTGTGTGTGTGTGTGCGTGCGTGCATGCGTGCGAGCGCGTGTGTGGCTGGCTGTGTTACTGTGTCTCATCAGTCACTGTGCACGTTCAGTATTGTATTTGATACGGTACACTGAGCAAAATTACATTTAAAAGTTTGAAATCATCAGTTGAGGTCTAATTACAGTTCTAGTAAAATCAATAGTACTGTCTGAAGTCAGAGGACACTTGTTTGCTTTAGCTCAAGAAGTTACAGAGTCATCCCTTTGACCGGACAGCCGGCTAATTTACAGTTCACAGACACTATGGCTGATTCTACAGAGGTTGTGTTGCAGTTAGGAGGTGAAAATTCCCCCTGATCTTACAGGAATCTTCTGGGCGAGTTATGAGTTATGTGTCAGCTCAGTGTCCTGAAGCCAGTGGGTGTCTTGAAGCCAACAGCAAGCACCATGTGTTTAGTGGCTTTTATGAATGTGAACATTTGTGTTGCAATGATAATTAATTACAGTTGAAATGCTGCATCATAGTCTCACAATTTCTTCAAGATATTTATTATGAAAACAGATATAGTTTCCTGTAACTGTAGGCTTCTTTAATTTGCCTTGGCTGTCTTAGCAGTGGGAATAAATATGTTTGTGTTATAACATATGTACAGTATGTGGTATGGTACTAATTTCACAACTTGAAAACAAATATCAAACTTTAGTCAATAAATCTATCTGGGATACATTTATTAGACCCATGGCAGTAACACTAGCAGTATGTTTGCCTATGATTGATTGTCTTTCTGAACAGGTTGAGCCAACTTCTACTATTTTGGATATTAAGGCTTTGTTCCACAAATCAAGTGAGTATATGACAAAGTCCAGTTCAAATGAAGTCATTTAGCGGACGCTCTTATCCAGATCAACTTTCAGTCAGTGATGTAACAACATGAAATGTAAAACATTTTTGTAACATGATCTACTCTACACCGCGGATGGGCAACTTTGAGGGGGGTGGGTGCCACAAAGAATCTGAACTCATCAAGAGGGGCCGTAGTTGCTCTTGACAGCGGAGAGAATATATTTAAGTTTTAGAGATAATTTTGTACAATTCTACACAATTTTCCATGGGGCGTAATGGAAATGTTGCAGTTTTAAAGCAAGTATTATACACATTTTTCCATGTGGCAGAGAGAAGATTTTGCAATTGAATAATTCATTTCATGCAATTTTACTCATTTTGTCATGGGGCAGAGAGGAAAATTGTTCCGAGGGCCTTCAAAAGGGGGGGACAGTTGTCCATCTCTGCACTCTTAGAACAAAAGGTGCTTTCTAGAACCTAAAAGGGTTCTTCGGCCGTACCCTTAGGAGAACCCTTTGAAGAACCCCGGTTAGTTCCAGGTAGAACTCTTTTGGTTCCAAGTAGAACCGTTTTGGTTCCATGTAGAACTCTTTCCACAGAGGGTTCTACATGGATGAAACCCAAAAAGGTTTCTCCTGTGGGGACAGCCGAAGAACCCTTCTGGAATGCTTTTTCTAAGAGTGTAGATATGTATGATCCATATACAATATGTCATGATAATTATGAGGTTAGTCTCGCAATGCCATCTTTCCAAGTCTCGTTAATCATTCGGCTACTGGAAGGAAGCCTTGAAATGGAGGCTATTATAAGCTTAATTAACTTCTGTCTTCTTGTCAGATCCCCAGTGGTACCCAGCCAGACAGTCCTTACGCCTGGATCCTAGTAAGCCCCACACCTCCCATGCATGATGCCTCAACTACCTACACAGACTCAAATGAGTGCTAGAAATTGCTATACCAAAACCGTATAAAGGTCTTATCTTCTGTGAAATGGTCCACAATGTCATGGCTGACTACAGCATTGCACTTGTTTTCCCGCAGTGGCGCTTGGCCTGATTTCAGAAGCTTTATTGTACTTTTTTAAATTTTTTTATTGCTCCACAGAGGGTAAGTGTCTGAAGGATGAGGACGTCTTGCAGACACTTCCTGTTGGAACCACGGCCAGCTTCTACTTCTCTGACCTGGGGGCCCAGATCGCCTGGGGCACTGTAAGCACATGCAAACACACACACACACGTGTTAATGCACGCACACACATTTGCATACCCACAAACACACACACACTCAATCACCCACAAGTGCACACACACACGAATGCACTCATGCGCACAGTCACACACACACAAACGCGTGCACACACACACACATTATACTGCATATCTTGACATGTCTATACTGCATTTAAATATAGACAGCCACACTCCCTCAATTAATCAACTATAGCCTTGCATATAAATATACACCCACACTGACAGATAGATTCACTGTCCTCTGGTTCGGTTTTCTATCACCTCCTAGCTCCTGTATCCTCTGTCCTAGGACACATAATCTCATGGCCCTATTTCCCCCACAGGTGTTTATCCACCTGACCTCCTTTTCACCCTCCATTGCCACAGCCTCCTCAACCATTCTCCACAACCATCCACATGCTGTAACCACGCTCCATATCCTCAATCCTCTCACCCCTCATCCACCTGTCTCTGAACCCCCAGTGGAATAGGGTGATGCCAGTGTTGGGGGGTAGCGGGGTCCAGTGTACTCCTTGCAGCCTGAGATCAACAGTAGCGATCAGTCACTCGTGCTGGGCCTGGACCGATGCCAGAGGTGTTGATTCAGAGATCTGTTTCATCACAAACTGACTGTCAGCTAAGCTGCCATATCTCTAGGGGAATGCTTGTGTTACATGCTCACTTGTTTTCTCTAATGCTCAATTACAAATCATTTACTTGCCCTCCTCCCTTGGCACTCCGGTAGATCTGAAATGATCGGATAGGTAAAAGCAATATAATAAAACTTCCATCCAGTCAATCAGAACGCAATATGAAGCTAGTACAACCTACCGATCCAATCAGCACCTACATGTCTCACCTTTATGTCTTCCCCCCTTCTCAGGTCTTCCTATCAGAGTGTTACGGACCCCTGCTCATCTACTTGATGTTCTACTTCCGCCTGCCTTTCATCTATGCCCCAAAGTATGACTTTAGCAGCAGCAAGCACTGGGTTGTACAGTGAGTGTCAAATTACTGCATTTTCAAGGATCTATTCTATCTCTGTCACTGTACCTCACACTCTCCAAGTGATGATTACAGTGACAGAATTAGGTCTGGTTGACCGGTGATGGTGTTGACAGTGAAGATAATGTGTGTGCTGCATCAGAGAAGCATGACAGCCATCTCGGACTGTCATAGAGACCAGTGAGTGAATGATGTAGTAATCAAAGCCAAATATGTGATGATAATAAGACGTAATCTATACTATGACCACTTTTCCCCTCCCGCTGCAGTTTGGCCTGCATGTGTCACTCTTTCCACTATGTGAAGAGAATCCTTGAGACGCTGTTCATCCACCGAATCTCCCATGGTACCATGCCACTGAGAAACATCTTCAAGGTGAGGAGATTGAATAAGGGAATCTCCAATCTGATTCTAAAGAGGATCTGTGATCCAGTTTGATCCAATGATATCTGATAATAGCAGTATTTTATTCCCTTTTATTTAATGGTTTACTTTCATGTGACATAGTTTTTAAACTTATTCTCAGGGGTAAACAGATTTTCTACTTAATGTGTTATTATTCTGATGACTTGTACAAAAACTGGTCTTGCTTCTTTTCCAGAACTGCAGTTATTACTGGTGTTTCGCAGCATGGATGGCCTATTACATCAACCACCCCCTCTATACACCGCCCTGTAAGTCCTGTCTACCCTGAGGTGATGTCACTCACATTTAACCCATCTAATGCACACTCATCTCTACTCTGTCTGCTGGTTGCCAGGATGTTACAGAATACAGATGGTTATCTCTACTATGTCTGCTGGTTGCCAGGATGTTACAGAATACAGATGGTTATCTCTACTCTGTCTGCTGGTTGCCAGGATGTTACAGAATGCAGATGGTCATCTCTACTCTGTCTGCTGGTTGCCAGAATGTTACAGAATACAGATGGTCATCTCTACTCTGTCTGCTGGTTGCCAGAATGTTACAGAATACAGATGGTTATCTCTACTCTGTCTGCTGGTTGCCAGGATGTTACAGAATACAGATGGTCATCTCTACTCTGTCGGCTGGTTGCCAGAATGTTACAGAATGCAGATGGATCGTTCCATAATCCCTAATGACTTTCAATGTCCTTTCCCATGATACATCACACCTGCTTGTGTGTTTACAGACTATGGGCAACAGCAAGTGAAGACAGCACTCATAATATTCTTAGTAAGTATGCTTTAGTTAGTGTAATGAAGAATATATTTAGTTTAATACCTAATGTTGTAATATAGTAATTGAGTTGTTTCTTTGTAGTGGAGTTGAGGCTACACAGTAGGCCCATTAGGCACAAATAATAGTCTCACCACCTGACACGTTCAGTCTGGGGACGAGGTTACACAATAATAACGTCATTAACATCAGTACAATTTAGATTGGAATTCCCAGCAGAGTAACAATAATATTGTAATGGCGTTACTAGAGTTATCACATTGTTATTAAGTAAGTATAAGTGCAACTTAATGTAAAGTTTCACCAGGAAATGTCACCAGGTTTTCTTTTGTTTTTGGTTAGAGTTGTGGCTGATTGAGCCCTTTGTCATGTTATTACGTTTTCCTCATCCTCACAAGTTCTGTCAGGTCGGCAACTTCTCCATCAACATCACTCTACGCAACCTCAAATGTCCAGGTGAGCTCCTATAGGCTCTTGCTTATCTTATTCATGCAGTGCAGTCCATTATCAGATATGTACTTTGAAAGTTAGCACACAAGGTTCCGGGGTTCCTTCCTTTCTAGGGAGTTTTTCCTAGCCACTGTGCTTCTACATTGCTTGCTCTTTGGGGTTTTAGGCTGGGTATTTGTATACTTTGGGGTTTTAGGCTGGGTATTTGTATACTTTGGGGTTTTAGGCTGGGTATTTGTATACTTTGGGGTTTTAGGCTGGGTATTTGTATACTTTGGGGTTTTAGGCTGGGTATTTGTATACTTTGGGTTTTAGGCTAGGTATTTGTATACTTTGGGGTTTTAGGCTGGGTATTTGTATACTTTATGGTTTTAGGCTGGGTATTTGTATACTTTGGGGTTTTAGGCTAGGTATTTGTATACTTTGTGACAACTGATGATGTGAAAAGAGCTTTAATAAATACATTTGATTGACTGATTAATTGACGAGCACTGCTTTACAGGAGCCCCCATGTTACCCTCTTTTTCTACATTCTTTCTCATATTATCCCAGGTTCGAAGGTCAAGAAGATCCCACACCCAACTAAGAATCCATTCACCTGGATCTTCGCGTTGGTGTCTTGTCCCAACTATACATACGAGGTGAGGCTTTCTAGTAAAGAATGGTGAGTTGATTGAAATATTTGCATTTACAAGTTTTAGACTGGAAACCCTTTGAAATTCAGTGTTTCACTTCCCCTCCTGGGGTTTGGAGATATAGTGATGCTGCCACCTTCTGGCCAATAAGTATCAAGACATGTAACAGTACTACAGTGATGAGTTGGTGTGTACTGCACACAGGTGGCTGGTGCCACCTTAATTGGGGAGGACATGCTCATAGTAATGGCTGGAACGGAATAAATGGAACGTATCAAACAGATCAACACATGGTTTCCTTGTGTTTGATACCATTCAATTTAGTCCATTCCAGCCATTATTGTAATCCGTCCTCCTCTCACCAGCCTCCTGTGGTACTACATGTATAATATGTAGGAGTGTGTAACAGTGTGTCTGGTCCTCTGCAGCTTGGGTCGTGGATGGGCTTCACAGTGATGACCCAGTGCTTGCCGGTGGCTTTCTTCACTATCGTGGGCTTTGTCCTGATGACGGTGTGGGCCAGGGGAAAGCACCGAAACTACCGCAAGGAGTTCCGTGACTACCCCACCCTGCGCTCCCCTATACTGCCCTTCATCCTTTAGTCAGAGAGGGGCTGGTCCCACACATAACTTCACCCCTTTCAGCCCCACTGCAGTATACAGCTGGTGCTTCTGACTGGGTAGGTTGGAAGGAGTCGTTGGAATAGTTCAACTACACTGTGACTGGTTTTGGGGAGTTGAAAACCCCTTTTGATGACTTAAATGCAGATGAGTCTTAATCTGATGTAATGTGTACTACCGGTATCTACTGTACATGTCAATGTGTGGAGGCACAAATGAATGGAAAAAAATACACGTGTTTTACTAAAGTGGTGACTTAACTGTTCTGTTTGGTTTTGTATTATTTGTTGCATGTTATAGCTTGTCGATTGAGTCAAGATTGAACGTGTCATTGTTTCAAGTCAATTTAATCTAACAGCATTCACACTGTGATGGTTGGGTTTCAGCCAGTAACATTAACCCATTGACATATTCGTCTTACCGCTTATTATATACAAAGAGATAATAAATATCACACTACAAGAGAGTGGAAAAGACAATAACTTTATTTTCCCCACTGGAAACAGGGCCAACATAGCAATTAACAGTGTGACATCAAACACGTAACAGATGGAAATATGGAATGTGCCGTTGTTTCAAAAGCAGAAGCCACAAGGCAAAATTAAGAGACCTCATTGTAATCCTCTCAGATAACAACAATGTTGAATCTGATCAAGATGTCTACCATGTCATGGGGAATTGTATGTTGCTGTGTTGAGGTTGTAAACAAAGAAAACGTATTAGTGCTACAATGACACTTCCTAAAGTTATGAAGTTAATTTTTGGGTTGGTTAATTTTGCCTTTAAAAAAAGAAGAACAGATTTCAGTTGTTTCTCTCTCCTCAAGCTGAAGCAGGCAGAAACATTGGTCACATCTGGTCTGCCAGCCCATTTCAACTAGAATTCTGCTTCATACGGTTTTCATTTTGTAGATGAAATCTAGGTTCATCCACAGTAGATTAAATTAGATTAATCTAAAATGTTTAGAAATGACGTGAACATAAATGAAGGGAAGAGGAATGCAGAGGACAACCATACAAATGACATATTATGTTGCCTTAGTTTAGCAGGTACTACATATTGCTATTTCAAAATGTTAGTGAAACAGATAACAACAGTAATAAAACCTAGGTCAGTACTGGTGAAGCCATGAGAACATCTGGAGACTAAGCTCCATTTCCTTTGCTAGTATAATGAGAGATTGACAACATCACTGACCTTGATGAATCAACAAATTCATATTGTACATTCTCAAATTAAATCAGTTCACATTGTCATCATAAAAGAAAAACAAAGTTGAGTTTCTAGATAAATGGAGGGTATCATATGACGTCTTAAAAAAAAAAGACTGTCTGAGTAAACAATGAAGAAATGCAAGAACCATATTTGCTGGAACAGATATTCCAAGTATACATATTATTATTTTCTTGTGGAACTGACTCAGGGAGCACAGAAACCAGTCTTTTAAAGTAGGCTCCAGTGGTAGCCAAGTGTAGAGTGTGAGGAATCCAGAGAAAGTCTTTCTCACTGGCTGCACTCACTGACCCACCCCTTACAGAACAGTCAGCCCTCCCCTTACAGAACAGGCAGCCCTCCCCTTACAGAACAGGCAGCCCTCCCCTTACAGAACAGTCAGCCCTCCCCTTACAGAACAGGCAGCCCTCCCCTTACAGAACAGGCAGCCCTCCCCTTACAGAACAGGCAGCCCTCCCCTTACAGAACAGGCAGCCCTCCCCTTACAGAACAGGCAGCCCTCCCCTTACAGAACAGGCAGCCCTCCCCTTACAGAACAGGCAGCCCTCCCCTTACAGAACAGGCAGCCCTCCCCTTACAGAACAGGCAGCCCTCCCCTTACAGAACAGGCAGCCCTCCCCTTACAGAACAGGCAGACCTCCCCTTACAGAACAGGCAGCCCTCCCCTTACAGAACAGGCAGCCCTCCCCTTACAGAACAGGCAGCCCTCCCCTTACAGCACAGGCAGACCTCCCCTTACAGAACAGGCAGACCTTCCCTTACAGAACAGGCAGACCTCCACTTGACTTCTATAGCGTCCTTAGGCAGGATCCTAACATTCCTATATGAGTTTAGAGAGGGATCCTATAAAAGCAATACCACCAGAATGGGTCAGGTGACAGCAGTACCACAGAGAGGTGGAATGGAAGCCCACGTACACATGTTGATAATCACTGTCAAGGCCCAAGTCACGACCACAGTGTCCTTTTCCCCACACCTCCTTGAACGGTTACAGAAGGTTCTAGAGATCCAGTGAACACAGTATGTGTGTATACTGTATGAATACATCTGCTCCTCAGAGGAGTGTGTTGTTCTGTTCCCCCCAACCGTGGTCAGAGATCATCCTCCTCATCCAGGAAGTGGGTCCTCTGCAGCACCTTCACATGGCGCTCGTAGATCTTTAGGGCGGGCCCAAGTCTGATGGACAGGCCAGTTAACACGTCACTGCGCTGCATCAGGAGCAGGGACTTTCCATCAATTTCCTGTTGCGGGCGGAGAACAGATGGAGTGATTGAACTAACATCTACATGTGGATTGGGGTGTGAACTAGTTACATCAAAGCAAATGCCTCCTAGTCTAGGGGGTACAGGATCTGTTGCTTTGGTTTATGGATGAGCACTTTCATATATTTTAATGAAAGCAATGCACATGTCATGTATATATTTCATGTATGCTTTCATATCATTTAACTTATTATTTGCCCAAGCCATTTACCCAGGTCAAGAAACAACCACCAGCCCAGGGATACTCAAATACATTTTACAAGATGGACACTTTTAGAAATCAACAGGAGGTCGGGGGCCGCGGGTCTGTATGGAAATCCCACAGGCTGCCAATAAAGTGGCACTGCACTAGCCCATAGGAACTTCACTTCAAACAGAAGAATTGGATAGGTGGCACTGTAATGTAATAAGGTCACATCTTCACCTTGCCTACTGATAGGCTACATGGACTGTTCACCATATTGATTATAATATACCCAACACTTTCACATCTCCAGGAGTGCCTGGGGGCTGTCTCTGGCTAGCTAGAGGCCGTCTCTGGACAGGGACTCTGTCTGAGCGGTTTTCTGAGTTTACAGATACCACCCCCATGTGCCAGTTTGAGGGACTGCACTGACCTGTGTTCTGAAAGCTACAGCCTGCTCTGGAAAGCCTGCAGCAGAGATGTAGGTGGCCACTTCTGCCACACTCCAGAGTAATAAGTTCTGCCTCAGCGTCTCCTTCTTCACAGAGCTGTGGGGTAGAGGATGGGGGAGATAGCTTGAGACACTGCAGACAAAATATAAGAAATGTGTCCTTTTGTTGACGTTGTTTCGTTTGAAGGTGCTATTTGAGGCTGTTTGTGTCCCTTGGAGATATGGATGCACATTGGTTGTGTCTGTATGATGTCTACATTGAAGTGAGTTAATGGCGGAGGAGGGGAGGAAAAGGTATACTTAAGGTGTGGTGGTTGAGGGATAAGGGATAGGTATATGGGGCTGCAGGTAGCCTAGTGGTTAAGAGCATTGGGCCAGTAACCGAAAGGTTGCTTGATCGAATCCCCGAGCTGACAAGGTAAAAATCTGTCATTCTGTCCCTGAACAAGGCATTTAACCCACTGTTCCTAGGCCGTCATTGTAAATAAGAATTTGTTCTTAACTGACGTGCCTAGTTAAACAAAGGTTAAATAGAAAGAAATGTATGTAGCTGGGTGGGGGGGTGTATTTTGGGGTGTGAGGGTTAACAACAGTGTAACTAACATGTAATAAGGAACTTAGTGCACCAAAGCTCTATCAAGGATGCAGTGAGTGTCCCCTGGGTACAAGATGGTGTCAAATACATTAAGAGACTCACATTTCTCTGTTTTTCACATCGTTCTTGACATCGTCTTGAGCCATCACGTAAGAGGCAACGTCCATCCCCTTCTTGTATTTAACACCTGTAATAGATACAGTGGCCGGTAAACACAGTGTCTCTGATATCCTAAACATCCTCACTGGGAACACGATGCAAATAGAAATATGAGAAACTAATATGAGAGACGGACATAGAATAGAGGAGAAAACCCACAGTCGTCAGAGGGAAAAGACAACGTCTTGGGCTGTCTGTCAGAACCCTTCATGGTCTCATCCACACAGTCAGGAACCAGTTGGTCAGAAGTGAGGCCACTCTCCTCCATCCTCACCCCATCCTCTCTCTTCACCAAGCTCTTCTGAACCCATGGACAGGTCCCCGATGGCTGTACTATCGTCTTTAAAGCCCCTGAAGGAGAGAAGGAGAAGGGGGGGAGGGGAGAGAAAGAGGGGGCGAGAGAAAGAGGAGAGAAAGAAAAAGAGGGGGAGAGAGAAAGAAAGAAAGAGAGGGGCGGGGGAGAGAGAGCGAGAGATGCCCAGTCATACATAGGCATAAACACACACATCAGCTTGAAACTGTCTCCTGGCATTGGATGCTTACTCACTCACTATACTGTAACTCATTGCTAGTCAATACAATGCAAACCTACTCCTAAAACACGGTCTCTACCCACCATTAAGATACTACGGCAAGCACAATTATATGTTAGTGTTTTCTCAAAAACATGTGTAACATGATAGATTATGTCTGTCCCTCACTGGGCTTGAACCAGCAATCTTCCGTTCCCAACACCACAACGCACTCACAAAGCTGTTACCCATTGCTCCAAAGACACCATGGTCAGTGCAGAGCAAGGGAAACAACTAGGCTACTTCTAGGTCTCAGAGCGGGTGATGTCACCACTGGGCTGTACAGCTAACTAGCTAGCCATTCCACATCGGCTACACTTATACACATAGTATGATCTGTTAACACAGCATACTAACCAGTTCCTGTGTTTCTCTGCATCCCTGAGGGTCCATGGTCAGCAGGGCAGAAGGCAGAGTCACACACACAGTCATTCTGCCTGAGGGCCAGGGGACTAGAGGGGGACAGAGGGCTGGACCTCTTACTGGTCTTGCAGGTAGAGGGGCGTTCAGACACAGGGCTGTGGCCAGGGCGAGAGCTGCTGGGGGAGCAGGGGGCAGAGTAGGGGTGGGCAGCACTAGACCCCCCCTGCACAGCATCCTCACCCCCAGGAGAGGGAGAGGAGCCCTCATGGCCATCTTCATCAGCCCCCTCCTGTTCTTCCTCCTCTTCCATGGTGCTGTCTGTCTCCATTGACACTGGCACCTCATTCTGGAACACAACCATTGCAGCATAAGAATTTGAAAAGATTCCCCATCTGTTGAGCTTTTTTGTGTGTGTGAAAACATTCTAATCATACTCCCCCAAAATGATCCACACCACTTTATATTGTGAAAAAGAAAGATCAGTTGGTTACTACATCAGTGACATTAGTCAGGTGCCTAATGTACTAATAACATGCTTGAGAGTAACAGAAGGACAATTGATATACTCAATACCCACAGAGAATATTAATTCAGATCATTTTTCATAAATTAACAATACAGTGGGAGTGTCAATCTGATTGACAGCACAATAGCTATAGGCTAGTCTACATGCTTAAGTATTGACCCGTTTAGATCAACTAGGACAACAACAGCTCTGCTGCTAGTGAGAAGTACAGCAGGAGAAGCAACAGAGCCTACTCAGGCAAGGGGGGGGGGGCGGGGGGGGGGGGAACTATTGGGGAGAGAGAAATTATTTCATTTAAACTGAATATCATGTAAACTGAGCCATGATACCTACACATTTTCTTCTGACCTTTCTCTAGAGCAGCAGTCAGACAAACATTCATTCATTGGCCGATTTTGAACACAACTAGGCCTACACCTGAAAGGAGAAACTCACGAGCGTGCCATAAACTGTAATCAGCGGGTTGAAAATGTGTTTCAGCGCACATAGTGTGCATTAACGCGAGTCGACTCCTGATTATAGGAGACATGACATAAACCCACGCTCATACAGATGTCGCAATAACCAGTCTTCATATGACCGCTGTCGACAATAATTGCCATTGGAGGCCTTGTCCCCGTAGAGCACACAGGATGTTCACTCTGTTCGGAACTACAGCTGCGCTATTCGCCCACATTGTGTTCGGTATTCCAACCACATTTATTCATTACAATATAGCTTAATATGGGCCACATATAAGTTTATAAGTGTTATTCACATATGCACACGGTTTGTGGCACTCGCTTTGTCGTCGATGACTGTATATAAACGCAGAAATTAGCTTCTTCAGCCTGTGTGCGTGTCTAAAGCTACAACTAGCGGAGGCGCGGGTACGAGCGCTCAACTCAGCAGAGCCCGCCCCGCACCTCAGAGGCGCTTGAGTCAGACATTAAAGTTATTTTATTGAAGAATAGGCCTAACTACCATACAAATATTTTGACGGTTAATCATGAGATCCATTATTGGGATATGCAGAATATGCTATTTGGATGTCAATAATAGTTTTAATTAGATATATTGGCACAAAGGATAATACTTGACGCAATCTGCTACTTTTTCTTGTGGATATATAATACGCTACAAGAACAGAGCGTGGACAACGTCACCCTTTTCTCCCATTTTAATACAAAAGTGCGCAATGGAGGAGTCGCACGAAAGACTTCCCACTTCAGTCAGATAGAGCGCTCCCGAATCTAGTCGGATGTGACCAATTCAAACCACGAAGCTCCCTCTATAGCAGCAATACCTTCAGTGGGGCTACTTTGACTTTGGGTCATTTTTTCCTGCGACAGACGCTCGTGAAACCCATTAAATAACGTGGCTTCATATCTAGCGGCGTGTTACTTATGAATACATCGACCGTCACCCCCTTAGTGAAATAACCCGAGCACACTGTCCCCCATTCGGTCACGCACATCCGAGGTATGACTTTAGCTTCGCCCCCCCCCCCCCCTTCACTGAAAAGCTGAGTTTGGGCTTGAAAAGAGCCTTCGGCTTTAGGCTGTGGTTGTTGCCAATTCTGGCAATCGTGCAAGTTTTTTTTGTCGATTAAAGCTGTAGAGCACACAGCGCCCGGACAAACTCACTTCTACGTACAACCTCTTTTTTGTATTATTGCAAGCGCAGCTTCCATTGTTATTGGTAGGCTATTTTTCACCTCGGTCGCGCGAGGTAGCTACAGCCGCTCCCCGTCTGCGGCAGTTTGTTTCGGTGCACTTGCATTCATCACGCTACCCCTCCCTGAATAGAGAATCCCGCTCTACAACACCATTTCCCCAGCTACACCATATGCCTGCCTACTCATTATAATAGTGAGGACGTGGGTCTGTTATCTTCTCTGGGGAAGATGGACGGTGTGTCACGGCACGGGGTCACTGAAACAGGCTGCCTTGCGTTACCTCCAAATGCTCCGTCTCATCCTGGTCAATGGGACCGAGTGCGCTGTCCCCGTTGCTCAAATCGGAGTGGTTAGCTTCTTCCATGGCAGTTCTTTTGGTCGTGTGATCATCCTTTTTCCTGCTTCTTCTGACTACTTTGGCTGCATTTCGATAGGAAATCGAGCCCTTGTAGTTAACTTTCAAGACTGTTTGCTCTTGGATCAGTTTCTCGAGTTCCTCGCTGGTTTGTTCTGGCGCTGATCCATGTCGTCTCCGGACCATTCGACAAATTCTTTCAAGGTCTGGTCTGGCTTTTCGCGACCGCAGTGAGTCAATAGTGTCCAAAATCCAATCGCGGTACATGGGTTCAGACATTCTCCTGGTTGGGGTCGTTCGTTCGTTTTTGCCTCAGTGCGTCAACCTTGTTGCGATCCGCGGCCCGAGTCCGGCTTTAGAGAAAAAATTGAAACCTCGCTGTACGCTTGCGTTGTTGTGCGCTTTTAAGGTGACCCACTGGAGATAGAGCTTGATTCTACAGGAGATATTTAAGGTGGTATTTCGAAGTTAGTCCTAACGAGGCGCCAAAGTGTTAATTTAGCATCACTTTAAAAACAAAACATTTAATACTTATAATAAATATATACGTTTCATATAATATACAATGGGTGAGTCTGGAAGGATAAGCCCACATTTTCCCCAGGGTGTGATATTGTATGTGATAGCACTGTAGGCCTACACGATGCAGATGGATGAGGACCTGCTGTTATTACCATGGCGGTAGCTGGCTCCAGTCCAGACACATAGCCAGGAGCCATCTTATCAGTGAAGCTATTCTGCTTCATCCTCATCCCATCTGACATTTTCTGGATAGATGGCCAGAGGCTGAACACTCATCTGGAAGGCCCCTGAGGAATAGACAGATTGACATACATATTTGTATAGGAGGTGTAGGCACACACACAGGTTGAAATCAGCTCCTTGCATTATTTGTTCATCATGGCATCCCCTCCACCAAGATGTTCCTACAAACAACCAGATGTACTGTACAAACAGCAATACATTTTCTGCCAACATACACACAGTCTGTATAAATCTACAAAATGTACTCATACAATTTTCATTTTAACAAGTAAAACTTTATTGGAATGATACATGTTGCAAAATATTACTTTATTTTTTTTTAAACATACTCTTTGTGTCCTAAGGGTATCCGTCAAGTTCTCCAGAAGGTAAGATAAGACTGTCAAAGGCAGATATACAGTATTGTTTCCCGGGGGGTACAATAGACTACACCATCACCGTACCCAAATCGGGAAGGAAAAATATTCAAATGTTTGTTGAAAATACACTTAGAAAATATGAAAATTAAAGCAACGTTTTCTCCATGATGTAAAAAAATGGAGACGTTCAATATGAAGAGTATGTAAAACTAGAATGCTAACAAAGGCAATCAAACAGAGTGAAAAGATGAACACAGAAAAGCTGATGATAGGGTTATAATGATGCCGGGGGAGTGGGAGGCGGTCAGTAGAAACAGGAACAAACATTTCATAGACATGAGGTCATGGGTCAGGAAAGCCAAATTACATTTTTAAAAGCTGTCACATCAGTGGTTCATGGAGCTTATCCCGCCTCTAATTACTGAGTAACTTTTCCAGCACAAAACCTTAAATGTTTGCAGGACCAAATGTTAAAAATCTTTTTCTGAACACCAATTGACCAACTTTAGTCACAACTTAGGCTTTCATTATCACATTTCTTTAAAAAAAAAATATATATTTTTTTAAATATAGACATGATTCGAGAAGTGGTGTGTGCTTCAAAGGGTCCTAGCAAGGCAGTGGAAGTGGATGACTGAATACCTGTAGCTGGCACTGACCCTCCCTTACTACTAATGATGCTTAGAAAGACCAGAGGGATGCAAAACAATGAAAGTATCAGTTGGTTGTGGTATATGAATGGATGCAAATCTCAAATAGTCATTAAAACATGTCATAGGTCTTGGACATCTTGCATTTGTTGTTTTTCGTCACATGCAAGAACCATGATTTAAAATACATAACATTTCTTCATAGAGCACAAGTTTGGAAGTCTGTATCTCCACTCGATACACGTTTATTTTCTTCTGTAAAGTAGCTTTCTTACCAGACCGCTCCAGACATTCAGATGCAACCTCTAGGACGGCCAAAGAATCATTTTCAAAAATTTGATTGTGAACATTCGGTAGAAATAAGCCATACTACAATAGACTTAATGACAAAACTGATTGAAGGATAAATACTGTATATTATTCAACACAAGAAATGCATTTTCAAGAGGTGCACAAGGTGTGGTGCCTAATGAAGGCTGGTGGGGGTCCGAATCACAACATTTAGTGTTTACATAGGAATTTAATATAACCTTATTACCCTAAATAAAAGCTTGTTGGAAAACAAAGCCTTGTTGAAAATCAACTAAACCATGTCAATGTGTTGCGTCATCACACCTGTCTACAAACCAGCCATTGGTGAGATTTGGGCTGCGATTGTCTTGCATCCAAAAATATGACATTGCAAATAAAATCACAGGATAGCTTTTCAAAATCCATAAATCAGATTGTTATAAATGTCTCATGAAAAGGAAAATAATTTGACAAATTTACATCCTGCCTTCCAACAGTCATACATTGTGAGTGTCCGTTTGAAGATGATTTCAGGGGATGTAGGAGTAAACAGGCCAGCAGCAGGTTGAACAGAGCTGGTGAATTAACATGATTAAATCAGCATTAACCGTTCACATCTAACTGAACGAAATGACAACATGATTTCTGGCAGATAAAAAGCAGGCCTTGATCCATCCTACGAAAGGGGCAGGTGAGAGTCAGTTTGAACAATTTCAGATACCTCACCACGACCAGAGCTTTACGTCCTTTCACATATTTTCTTTTAAAAGTGATATTGTACAAAAATAACATGCATCATTTTGCTACTTTTTCCTGCGCATTAAAAACCACCACCTTCATAGTTAACTGACAAACATGTCTGCGTAAGCAATGTCCTTACTTTTGCGAATTTGGCAGAATTCATACTTGTTTGTTTATTTCTGAAATCTTCATTTCGGTTTCACAGCTAAGAGAATTTTGGAAAAAAGATGGATATTCACGTTTTTCTATAATATATCAACATACATGTATAAATGTGCTATGAGTTAAATAAACACTAGTCAGAGAAGAGTGTGTGATCATTATGTTAGTTACTGCTTTTTAACCCACCCTTCAATACTAACACACAAGCACAGATTGACTTGAGGACACAATGATCCTCAAAGGGTTTTAAAATGCTCTAATAAATTCAGTTGAAGAGGAAAAGACAGACTTAATTAACATTAGAAATGCTCATGTACACAATTTCACAGGTCCCGAAAAAAAAGGTAGTAAGACCTAAATGAAGAGATAAATCATTGTTTCTCTGATCAAAAAGTGGTCAGCACTGCTTGAACTGCAAGCGATGAGAGCATCCTCTGAAACCAATAATCATGCCACAACGAGCGGACAGAAGGCGTGTGCAGAGAGTGTCAAGCTTTCAACTAGAAAGGGCACAAGGGCCGATGCCACCAATAGCCAAAGCTCTGCACCAATGCTTCCGACACGGTTTTGCAACCAGTTGGCATTATGATAGGCACGTCTGTTGGACTTGGTATTGCTTGGACAGAGTCAGGATGGAGAGACAGGGGGGGGGGGGGGGGAATTGGGATAACAAGATAGGAGTGGGTGGATAATTACAAAACAACAATGAGATGCCCTCATTCATTGAGAAGCTTGTAAAGAGGACCCACTCAGGAGGAGCCTAGATTCAGTACCAGAACATCAATGCCTCAACCTGCCTGCAATGACTCAAAATGTGTCGCTACACCTCTGCCAAGAGACAAACCAACTGAAGAGAGGTGGTTAGCCCCTGCCCCTTCTACCCTTGCCACAAACACAAGAGGGAAAACAGGACATGGATAAGTAACAAGGTGAGAAACAATCAGAAAAGGCAACACTGCTGGCTCTTTCAGGTCTTTTCTCTCGTTCTTTTTCACTCGCTCTTCATTTGGGGGGTGGGGTTGTTACATTGTTGATGTCGTAATTACAAAATGCAAGTTAGCAGTCCAGCTTATCACCTCTCCTCCCATTTCCTTCTGTTCCCGCCTTTTCTCTCTACATCCCTGGCTCTTTCCGCTACTCCTGGTTGGGCCTAGAACTCGGCAAACTCCTTGCCACATTTCTCTGTGAAGGAGACTCGGATTTCCTCTTCCTCATAGTCGTCAAAGTTGCTGGTGTCACCGGGGCCTTTGCACTTAGGAATAAACGGTGCCTCCACCTGAAACAGAGAGAATACTCAGATTCTTGCTTCTGTAGCTTTCAGTGTCATTTCTCCTCAGTTTGACATATGCAGTTTGACAGTCACTGGTCACGGACAACATGTTATTAGTCAAGTGGACCACATTCCAACTCTGTAAGACTATGTGAGTAATTCATGTGTAACATGTCTCCAATCAAGACCAAGCCAAATGGCATTAGCTCTGAATCATACCCCTTAAGCCATCCCTCCCTTTCACCAAACCAATCTGTCGCAACCAAACCTTCCTCTCTCCAGTGGCTATACAGAGAACAATAGAAGAGCCATGGAAGCAGGCCTTCTCACCTTCCTCTGGTAAATGGCAATCCAGTCAGTGGTGGCGAACCACTTGTGGCCCTTTATGTCGTTGACTCCGTTGCGCAGGTTGCCGAAGCGCTTGGTCAGGTCCACCTGGAGCAGGTTCCTCAGCAGGTCCTTCAGGTCCGAGCTGAAGTGGGAGGGAAAGCGCACCTGGGGACAGAGACACGTCACTGTTGTGTTCAGTAGAAAACTTTCCAAAACAGAAAGGAACCATCTAAAGTAATCCGTTACAGAAATGTTAATTTCCCCTAACAAATATGACTCAGTTACAGAAGATCAGAGATTGCCCATAGACTCTGACAGGGCCTGTTTAGCCTTTCCCCCCTAATGATTAAGGTTAAGATTGGGGCTAGATAGGCTCAGATCTAGGAACAGCTTATGAGAAACTTCTTGAACAGGTATGTGGCTCACTGCAGAGAGAGGTCAGTGGGTCATGTGGACACCACAATATATTTACAGTGGGGCTGTGGAGTCATGTTGATCTATGTAGAGGGGCATGGAACACAGGTCAGGAGAAGTGAGCTAGAACTCAGTCTAACAAAGTGTTGTGTATGTATGAAGACACCAAAGTCAGGGGTCAGAAGAGAGTAATGCTAATGTGAATATAGCAACAAAAGCAGGAAAGGCACAGGAGGACAATAACAAGGTTTCCGTCCAACCATTTAATGCAGATGAATTACCTGACACATGAAGTCACAACTGGGATGATGGAAACAGGAAATGCCGGTACAATTTTATAAATGCAAACAGACAATTTGTTCGTTCGACATGGTGGGATCTTTTTGGGTCTCTAAAATGAATGTGTGAAATGGCAGTGGAAACGCCTTTATGCGCAAATATTGATATAATGACCATCATACTGAAGTAAACTTGGAGTCACGCAATGATATGTTGTGGTCCTCTCACTTCGACTCGGAAAAGCATGCAGGTTATTAAGCTGAAGATGAAATAAGTTATGAACTTCACAGGGTGGTGAAAGTAGAAGGTGATGAGCTTGATGCTCCTTTCCTATAAAATATTGAGGGTCTTATTCTGGTGACATGATGATCTGCCGTTTGGCTGCCGTTTGACCCCCAAATAATATTGCCCTTATCCATAATAATCTCATAATGTAGGTAGCCTACCTGCACTGTATCTGCGACCTGTTGTCTAGATCGCACATGCCCAGACTAGAGTGGACACATTCGCTATATAAACACAACAGTTTGTGACAAAACCATCAGTAGAGTTGATCATTTTGATGGAAACCCATTTAACATGTTTTTTTCCATTTCGGTACATGGGAATTGACCTCAAAAGTTACTATGTGCAGTACGTCATCACGCACAGCCTTCTATTCACCACAAGTCTATTTGATAGAAACATTTCTGGTGGGAAAATGTGCATATTGTCTTATGCATATTTTAGAATACTCACATGAAAATCGGTTTCAAATTGGATGGAAACCTAGCTACAGACAGCTAATTAGTTGAGGTAAGTGACAATGAACTGCCTTATCTGACTGGTACTGAAAGCAGACCTTAAAGTAAGAGTGTAATCTGGGTTTCTGTCTGATGTACTCTGTACTCACCTTCCCTGATACAATCTTCTCATAGATCTGAATGGGCTGGTCAGCGAAGAAGGGAGGATAGCCAGCAGCCATCTCATAAATCAGCACGCCCAGAGCCCACCAGTCCACCGCCTTATTATAACCCTGGGGGGGGGGGGGGGGGGGGGGGGGGGGGAGAAAAAGGAGTGTTAGAGTCCCAGGGAAAGAGGCACAACTAAGCACAAAAAGGAAGAATGGAACATGTCATACATAGGCGCTTCTCTAGTCAGCGGTTGTAATCATGGTCAGAGTTGTTTGTGAGTGGCTGTAGTGACATGATCTTTGCTGCGTCATGGTAATGATCCCTATGTTGTGGTAAAAACCCCAGTGTTGTTATGGATACGAGGTGTGATGGCAGGCTGGGGGTTTGGTGGTGACCACTCACTTTGCTAAGGATAATTTCGGGGGCCAGGTACTCCGGAGTGCCACACAGCGTCCAGGTCCGGCCCTTCACTCGCTTTGCAAAACCAAAATCTGTTACCTGGGAGGAACACAGAGGTCTCTCAGCAATGACAATCAACAGTTCAGTTCTGACATTCGCTTAAAGTTATACTTCCAGGATTTTGGCAATGATGCCCTTTATCTACTTCCCCAGAGTCAGATGAACTTGTGGATACCATTTGTATGTTTCTGTGTCCAGTATGAAGGAAGATAGAGGTAGTTTTGCGAGCCAATCCTAACTAGCTTTAGCATAATCACTGGAAGTCTATGGTATCAGCTAGCATGCGATCCCTTTAACACTTGAACCGTCTGGCCTTTCAGCCTACCAGCAGCCGCTAGAGAACGTTGCCGTGCGTTCCCTTTAGCATATGTATCAGATGCATATCAACCCACAAGGTGTAGCAAACAATAAGCACAAAGTGAAATGTAAAAGAGAATGGTATCAACCAGCAAGGCGCGCAGTTAAATGATTTGCTTCTGATAAATAGGCATCAACTCATCATTACACTATTGTCTTTTTAAATTAAATCAACCTCTTCACCCTCCTTATCATTCAGTTTGGCCTAATTTAAATTACATTGTGTACTACGGTTTATTTACTTAAGAGCATTTACAAAATCAGGGCATGTATAATGCATTTCATGTGAGTATGTACCACCCATGCTTGTCCTGCATCTGTCCTACCTGTATAGCTAGCTAGCCATTTGACTACGTGTGTGTTCTCACCTGTATGTATCCCTGGTTGTCAATGAGCAGGTTCTCTGGTTTCAGGTCTCGGTAGATAAGGTCCAGTGAGTGAAGGTATTCAAAGGTCAGAACAATTTGGGCGGCGTAGAAGCGGGCGTGGGGCTCACTGCAGGCAGAGAGAGCGAGAGAGGTCAGAGGGTAACGTGGACACGACAATATATTAACTAGGAGGCTGTTATGGAGTCATGGTCTATGGTAAATGGGGAGGGTTAACTACTGTAGCTATTTGGTTATATTTCCAACAGTGGGAGACAGGTAAACAGACTCACCTGAACCTGCCAATTCTCCTTAAATGTGAGAACATCTCACCACCAGGGACATACTCCATCACCATATACAGGTTAGTGTTGTCCTACAGAGAGAGAAATATTTCACACAGTTGAGTTGTGAACCTCACCTTCACACACAAACTTGGAAGTATGTTCACACACACCAGGGTTCCCGTTATGAAAATGTGGCGCCGGAATTTGACAGCATTTAAAATTGGACACATTTGAATTGGGAGCATAACCTGATCAGGGGGTCCACCCATAGTGCTCAGAATGACAGAAATCACATTTAGATTATGGTAATGAATCATAACAGAACATGCAAGTCCAGGATGCAATGACATGTCCTTACCGCACACTTTGAAGATGTTAAATTAACTGTCCACATGTACTTTTCCTCTGCCAACAAGACCAGTAACAAAAAGTAAAATCACTAGCCTATGCACAGGCGGAGCGTGAGTTTAAACTTTGGGGAAGCACATATTCACCATAAAAAATTGCACCTTTATAATAAAGCATTCCATGCATCATCGCATTTGCAGACTTATGTAAGATAGCCTACTATTTGTAATGTGATGAGCATATTGGATAGTCATAATTTAGGCTAATAATATAACTCAGTCAAATGTTCACAAAAAAAGACAGTTGGATGCATGGCTGTGGATGCATGGCTTTCAATGACAGTGGCAACCCAAATTGCACACACTGCCTTTCCTTCCGACTATGGGCAATGCAATTTAAAACAATCCACAACTTATTTTATGTTTTTAAGGCTAGGGGAAGCTAATGTTCCTCTGTGGCCAATTCATGCTTTAGTAGCCTCATTTGAATGATTGTATTCATTCATTTCTGTATAGACAGAAATCATGCCTCATAATATGTAGTAAAACATTTCAAATACTAAAATAGCTACATGTTCTCAAAATGCAAACTACAATTTAAACGCGCTGATGAAGCCTGTCTTCCATGCTGAACAGGAAGAACACTTCAATTACCAGTTGAGGAACAAAAATATTAGCTATTTTTAACACAATTTAGAATTATTGCGCAATGATTGGGCTTATAAAAGCACTGTCTGACAGATTTTCCTCTCAAAGGTTCTGTATCGGTGTGTGATGAGACATAATGAATATACACACGTGCCAATTTAATTCCACAAAATGATGCAAATTAACACATACCGATAATCGGTCAAAGGTATTCACATCAACTGGTACATCCATCATTGAATAGGCAAAAAAAATAAAAAATTTGCAAAGGGTATTTTTTTCCTCACAGGCCATTAAACAGTGCCAATATTTTTTCGCACCTTTAATATATAAAAAATAAAATGCATCCAAAAGCTGGCTATTACCGGCTAACGGAAACCCTGACACACACGAACGCATGCACCCACACGCGCGTCCAGCAGTACCTTGAAAGAGTGCTCTAACCGCACCAGGAAGGGGAAGCTGACGGCCTGCAGGATGCGTTTCTCATTCAGCGTGTGTTCTATCTGCTTCAGCTTCACCACCTGAGGGGAACAAAACAGGACACCTTGTTAAGCAAGGACAGCCCCCTACATCTCTGACTAATGGGCTGAGAGAGAGTAACAGCACCAGGGTTGAGGGGGTCAATTCCATTTCACATAAATCAACTCATGAGATTAATATAAATGTGTATTTATTAATAGAAAAATATCTACATGCACTGTAAAAGAGGACTTGGAGTAAAATCACTAACTGAATTTGAATGAAATAAAACCCAGCGCTGAAAACCATACAATGTACAACTGACTCCCTAGGCCACATTACCATACCTTCTGTTTGTCAAGTATCTTCATGGCAAAATGCTGGCCCGACTCTTTGTGCTTGACCAGCATGACTCGACCAAACGAGCCCGTGCCCAGGGTCTTCAGACGGTCAAAGCCATCCAAGGCCGCAGTGTTCTGGAGAGGAGAGCATGTCAGTTAGAACAGGGAAACAAGCCCAACACCAGCCAGAATGCCTATCAGGGTGCCAGAGTCAGGTCGAGTAGCAACACTGGACTCAAACTACCCATCAAACTGTCCTGTCAAAAACAGCAAAAGCAGGATATGATACGGATTCTGAGGCATTCAAAGTGCAATGCATCAGGCAACTGTTAGTCCTGCCAGTGCCACACATATTGCAGCAAAGGTATGAGTCATTCTTACAATAGCAAATTAAACTTGTGTTAAGCTAAAAGAAAAAAGGAGGGAAAGTGTTATGCTAAATGCTGCACATAATCAGTAAAGATGTCATTCTATGTAGACCAGGCTCATTTATTGTGTATACCCCAAAGCATTAAAAAAAATGAAACGTTCCAACAAATGTGATTCTAGTTAGAGCCAGCAGAGGGCCCACTTCCCTTCTCTCATCCAGGCGTGACTGACACTGGACTGGTATGCTGGGGTCTTTCTGAGCATGTGCAGGCCTGTCATTCATTCCCCTAACTCACCTGTGCTGGATTCTCCCATTTCTTGAGGAAATCCTCTTTGGCTTTGGCAAGAAACTCCTTCACTGTAACAGAGCAAACAGATGGTTTAGCACCTACCCTACTTCATGACACTGATTCCATCAGACACATTTAGATGAGAACGAGGATGTTGTGAGAGAGTTCAGCAGAGGTTCACGTATAGAACCACTGACCAGCGCTATAATAAGAAGACTTCTCTGTAAGGCTAAATTGTGATATTTAGGAGATAAACATGAGCGTGTTAGAATGAGTCTTGTGTGTACCTTACCTGTGGCACAAATACATCCTACGTGTAGCTTAGCCCAAGGCTGTCCATCTCCCTCACTCTGGCCACACAGACAGGGCTTATTTCCACTGATGTTGAAGCCAAATTGACTGAGCTCATGTTATCTAATACTTCCTCCTCCAGCCATGTCAGAACGGGAGCAGAGAGCCAATCAATACAGGCAGTCTATGTGAATGTATTCTGTGTGAACACATTACTGTCTCTGTGCCAGTGAATGTGGGTGAGATTTTATCCACTCCAAAGTGACTTATCATAACCTTTATACAGTCTCACACTCTAGCTCTAACGCACGCATGCACACAGACACGGCATCACATGCAGAAGTGCAGCACATCTCTTCTCATCTTTATTGGGCTGATCACTGTGTGCTTTGTTGGAACATGTAGATACCAGCCCTTCCTCATTAATCCCTGCTCATATCTATATATGCCTCAACACTGAGGACAGTGGCTGGCTGCTACTTGTATGAAAGTACCAGTACCACTCAACACTGGCTTGCTGCTACTATTAAGTTAGCACCAGTACCACTCAACACTGGGGACAATGGCTGGCAGGCTGCTACTAGTAAGCAGTACTATTAATACTACTACTATAGGAGACAGAGGGCTGAGGGGAGGGGGAGGAGAATATGTACACTACAGTAAATCAATGGGTTTGTCAGAGGAAAGCTGAACATTTACATCTGTCACACTCTTAAACCAGTATGCAATTCTCTTTAAATTAAAAGATTAAACAGATCTCAAATCTTCTGTGTCAATTTATGGCTCATGCATGGATAGCCTAATACACCATCTCATCTGGAGAAAGCCACGCAATCCTTACATTCCATAAACATTTTTGTTCTGGTGAGCTACGTGCTTGTCCCTTTCATAGTAAAAACACTTAATTTGTAATATATTTTAAGAAATGGAATTCGTAACAAATCATACAAAATGGATGACATTGTACACAATTGTTGGGGAACCATTTTGGCTCGTGAGAACAACTTTCAAAACTACTGGATGAAATTATACAAAACCTCGGTAGCATCACTAAGTCAAAACCTCAAAGCCATACAAACCCTTGTGATCAACACTAATATCTCCTCAGTGGTTCTGCTTTTCTCCATTCACAAAGGGGCTATAAACACACACCTCCCCACCCCTCTAGCAGCTCTATAACAGCTCTCTCTGGAGAACAACTCCAACAGAAGAGGAAGGCCAGAGAGCAGCACTGACCAAAGTTCATATAAACATCACTACAACCATGTTGCTCCCATGCCAGAGTCATTGAGAAGAAAAGCAGACTAGTCTCCTGGGAGAGTACATTACCCAGTCACTTTGTTCCTTTATTCCCAGCTAAGTAAAACCCCAACAGAGTCTCCCATAGAAGACACCCCTTCCATACTGTAGGCCTACAGCCAGAACTAAGGAGGGAAGTTACATCTAGCTATCAAACAGCTCAACAGTTACACCAACAATGGCCCAAGTGAAATTGACTTAACCTAGTGCAGCCTTTTTTGTTAGATTTGCGAGGCTTGGCTGCCACGAATACCATCTGATGGGAGGAAGATGATTCCTAGTCCTTCTAGACTTCCTCTCCACTGCCACCCTCTCTTACCATCAGGGATCCCTATGGGCATCTCTGGTGCTGCAACCGCAGCCTCTGCAGCCTCGGAGACAGAGGTGGACCCAGACTCCCTCTTCCTGCTACCATGCCTCCTGGAGCTCTTCCTGTGGCTGTCTGAGCCTGACATCAGCCCTGTCACTTCTACGTCGCGACGTGCCTCTTCTTCCTCGTTCCTCCTCACAGTGGTTGGCTCATCGCTCCTTCTCCCACTACGTTCACGTCCAGAAACCCAGACAACCTTCAACCTCCTTGGTTTCTTCTCTCACCTTCTACATTCACTTTCCAGTTTCATCTGTCTGTCGTGTCCTGGCATAGAGCAGAGCTCACTCAGCAGCCAGAGCCCCTGGAAGTCCAGAGCCAAACAAAGCCCACAGTGCTGTGCTCTCGTTACAACAACTCACATAGATCAATTGGACCTGTGCTCTGTTTGTATCTATATTTATTCTGCACACAGTTCTACCTCCTGCTCCCTATCCTGTAAACACACATAGTTCTACCTCCTGCTCCTTATCCTGTAAACACACAGATCAACAGAGGGGCCTGGTCACCAGGGGGAGGGGCATCACCACAGCCAGGGGTTATATTTATGAAGCCCAGAGGGGAACTCTCCTATGGAAAAAAAAAGTCATGACAGTCCTCTGCTCTGTCAACCCAGGAGATCAACCTGAATTCCTGGCCCCATCAATATTACTCTCATCAACACAACCCATCAGTAGACCAAGGGTTTTCCCTGCTCAGATCATGTGATCAGGAAAACCTCCTAAGTACCCAGGTGAGTTGCCACAGCAGGACGGTGTGAAACCATTTCAGATGTTTCCAAAGAGGAGGTTTTCTAAAGAAAAACCACAGCAGTCACAAACCAACCACAGCTAAAACACATCCCCTCTAGTGCCCAATGCAACTCACACCACTGTGCCCCTGCGTCCAGGATCGATGTCCCGATCAATCCCATCTCTCCCCTGGGCTTGGCTGGGACCCTGTGACGCAGGCACAGGGGGTTAGATTGGGGCGCGCTGACCGATATTTCACTCTGGAGCCCGCCAAACCACATCCAGTCCACATCAGACCTCATTTATAGAGCACACAGCCCGCAGGCAACGCATTAGAGACAGTGGACGAGTGGAGCTGCACAGAGACGTGGGGGAGGGGGGTGATACAGAGAGCCACACTGTTGGGGGGGGAATATATATATAGTGAGAGAGGGAGATATAGTGAGAGAGGAAGCGAAAGAGAGCGAGGATGCAGAGAGACATCTGTTGGGTGTGAGAGAGTCCAGAGGAAATAAGTGATAGGTCCACAACCCAGCCACTTCAGACCTCAGTCCTTACAGTCCTCGTGGTTTGCTTCTCTGGCCACTGTACTGTCAGGTACTTAGGTTCAGTCAGCACTTGGAGTTACTAGAGGTGAGAGTGACTGGGCATTCTTACAAGAGTATCTGAGCATGCCCAGAAGAACAAAGTGCCTTTAAAAAGAGAGTCAAGAAGTGCTGTGCTATACAAATATCAGCCTGGCCCTGTTATGCAAGCCAGTGTAAACCACCCCGCCAGCCACACACATTTATAGCCACAGTGAAAGCTCCACATTGACAGTGTAGCGTCACAGGGCCAAATGCATGTCATATAGAGAGGGACTGATTACTGAGCAGTACCCACACAGAGGGACTGTAGACAACGATGGAATGACATGTTCAGATATGCAAACCCAGATTGAAGGAAGCTAGGGTGAGAGTCAGACATCTTGTCCCCGAGACAGACACATGTGGCCCAGAGCCCATATAGTGGGAACCCCGCTGGACAGACACACCGACAGGTTTCCTGGGAGACAGACAAAGGCTTCCCTGGAACTTTGTGACGCAGCCGACACCAGGCAACAGAACAAACATGAGGTGCTGAATCAAAAAGAGCTTTGTGTGTGTGTGTGGGCCACACAACATCAGTCCAAAACAACAAACCTAGCCAAAATCCAAAGCTAATCAAATCAAGTCTACTTTCATAAAACCTGGACCAAAGCATAGTCATCTTGCCCAACACACACAGCTATGTCTTACTATACTATACATGTGATGACTTTTTGGGGACAAAAAAAAATAGATTCCCATTCAAAATACTATTTTCCCTAAACCTAATTCTAACCCAAACATTGCCTTTTTACAAGTGAGAATCAGCAAAATGTCCACACTTCTGAATTTGAGTTGGTTTAGCATTTTTGTGAGAACCTGCCCCCCTCAAGCCACACCAACCAATCACTCCCCTCCCTTGTGGGTGTCGTGGGAACAGGCTCCGCCCCCTTGCTCCAGTCAAGTCAGTTCAGTCAGTCAGTCAGTCAGTCACTCACTCCAGCAGTGGGCCTCTGGCTCCTCCTGTGGCTGGCAGTGTCTGCCCTCCCCACCGCTGGTGTTTCCCAGACAAGGCCCAGCGCGCTGGAACAGCCTCCCCGCCAGCCTGTGCAGCACCGACATGGCACCGGCCTAGGACCTGTAGCAACTAGCAAGGAAAAGGTGTCCTTCAGAGAGGAGCCCTGAACTTCGAGACAAGTGGAGCACCACCGACCCTTGGAGGATTCTGTATAGGAGGTTGGATATCTGACTAGACTTGAAGCTGTCCTGCCATGTTATGAAGGTAGAGACAAAGCCTGACACTGTGCAGCAATGAGTCCAAAGGCTCCTCCACTTCCTGCCTGAGCTCATACACTGTCCACCCTGCTCCTTCCTGTGGGCCCTGGCACAGCTCTCCACAGCAACGCCTCCGCTCTGTCCGTCTATCAGGGAAGAGAGGGCAGGGCGGGCTGAGAGACAGGGTCCACCTGAACCGGACCTTAAGCCTCACTGTCCTCTATAGTCTCGTCTCTCAGAGCGGGCTGCATGTTGTCCTTATCCTCTGGTTGTCTAGTTGAAAATAGCTGCCCTGCCATGGTGGGCGCAAGCGTCTGAACCCCCGGTCTGCACCTGTCTCTGGGGATCAGGGCGGGCCAATAGTGAGGCCATCCAGGCCGATAAGGATGTCAAGCGTGGCATGTGGACAAACCCCTGACGGCCCTGGGACCTCCTCTGCCCCCGCCCAGGGGTCAGATCTTAGCAGTGTGCAGCTCTCCACTAATCCCTCCATTAATACTACATCAACACCATTTAAAAACAACGCTGTGTGCTTAGACAACTGAGAGGCGGTGAAGCTGTGATCTCTGGGCGGCCTCGTTTCAGTGGGACACAGACCCAAAGACAAGGGTTAATGCTACCAGGCTGGTCCACTCTTCACATGTATGTTCTACAAGAAGCCGAGGCTCATTTCACAGATACCCGTTCCAACCAAGTGCCTGCCAATGTAACAGCTAGTGTTATGGATGCATAGCCTACACAACACTGTTTTTCCAAACCTGCTCCGGGACTGCCGCCACTCATCTACTTGTAAACAGAAATACATTTAATGGAGTTTGGATGGGATGCTGCATTGCATTCACCCTCCATGGAAAAGCTCTATTAGAGAAGGTGGTTCATTTCCATAGCGATACTGAACATTTCATTTACAGAGGATTAAAAGACCAGGATATCAATGAGGGGGGAAGACAGTCACCACTTATAGAGAAGCAGAGAGACAGTGGAACAGATAAGACCCTAGCCAGGGAGGAAAAGGGAAGCAGCGGGGAAACAAATGGATGCCACCGACTAAAAGCTGCGCAGAGCAGCTTGAGAGGGAGTCGCGACCCAGAGATGGGCAGGACAGCACACAGAGAGTGTTCTTGTTCTAAATGCTGTTCATCACATGATGTTCAAGAGACTCCTCAGCATCACGGTTCAGCCTGGAGAGGATCACACCACCCGCATCATATGACCCCGCCCCTGTGCCTTCAGTGTCCCACCACACCCTCCTCTCTCCTTCAGTCAAGTACAGTGTGGGATTCAAGGCTGATGACCACTAGTGTTTACATTGGGGTTCCCCCGAGTAACATCCATTATATAAACAGTCAGACATCTGGCAAAGTTTGGCTTCTTAAAGTTGTATAGGCTGGGGCAGGGATAAACACTGAAATCCCCAAAAAGAAGACCATAACAAGGACTATTCTGTCCTCTATTCCAAACTAGGCTGACTATTTCTCCTGAAAACCTGCATCCAAAAATTCATAGCTATTCATAGCGATTTACACTGAAGTAGAGGATCTTCCCCCTGCTACCTGACAGGTGTGCCTCTGTATTGGCACTGATTGGCCTAGATCAGGGAAGGGCAACTGGCAGCCTGTGGCCGCCCCTTGGATCAATTTCCCCCAAACAATTTTTTAATAATATATAATATTTTGGGGCGGGGGGACTCAGACAACTTACTTTTGAGCGTTAGAATCAAAATGTTATTTGTCACATGCTTCGTAAACAAACGGTGTAGACTAAAGGTGTCTGCATGCTTCCCAGTCGAAACAGTTAGGAAGAGTTTGTGCATATATTATGACAACATTGTTTTTGGACTTCGGAGAAGGTTTTTCCCGGCTGTTCGGGCCCACAACATTTTTTCTGGAAGCAAGCAGAGTTCAGAGCCCTGTCCATCGGTGATTAATCAACAGTAGGGACTCTTCAATACAGTATTTTTCATTCAACGAAAGAACTCATTTTTCATGCAATTTTTTTTATTACAAAAACACTGCACCAAACATCTTAGTTAGATGACTAAGATCTTCTACATCAACATTTGACAGAATTCTTGAATTATTTTAGATTAATTATAATTGAGAAAGTGTATACTGGCTACGGCGTCTCAAAAAGGACAAATAGTACTATTGCCACATTTCTCATTTTTCAAGCAAAGGTCTTCAGGGAATATGCAAGCATCCTCGTTCGGCTAGGCGCCAGCCGAAAAGAAGCATGCTGGTGCCTTAACAGTGAAACGCTTACTTACAGGCCCTTCCCAACAATGCAGTGAAAAATATAGATAAAATAATAACAAAGAATAAATACAGTGAGTAAGGATAACTCTGTATTGGTACCCCGTGTATATAGCCGAGTCAATGTATAGGTAGGGGTAAAGTAGCCAGGTAGCCTTGTGGTTAGAGTGCTGGGCCAGTAACCGAAAGGTTGCTAGATCGAATCCTCGAGCTGACAAGGTAAAAATCTGTCGTTCTGCCCCTGAACAAGGCATTTAACCTACTCCTCCTTTTTTAGGATCTGAGGGCGCATGCCAAACCTTTTCTGCCTCCTGTAGGGGGAAGAGGCTTTGTTGTGCGTTCTTAACAGTGTTGGTGTGTGTGGACCATGTTAATTCCGTAGTGACGTGGACACCAGGAACTTGAAGCGCTTGGCCTGCTCCACTACAGCCCCGTCGATGTGGATGGGGGAGTGTTCGGCCCTTCGTTTCCTGTGGTCCACAATCAGCTCCTTTGTCTTTCTGGCGCTAAGGAAGAGGCTGTTGTCCTGGAACCACACTGCCAGGCCACTGACCTTGCTAAAGGCGGTCTCATCGTTGACTGCGATCAGGCCTACCACCATTGTCTCATCAGAAAACGTAATGAAGATGTTGGGAGTCATGCACGGCCACGCAGTCGTGGGTGAACAGGGAGTACGGGATGGGAGTAAGCACGCACCACCGAGGGGCCACCATGTAGAGGGTTTGTGTGGTGGGTGTGTTGTTGCCTAACCTCACCATCTGGGAGCGGTCTATCAGGAAGTCCAGGATCCAGTTGACGATGGACTTGTTCAGTTCCAGGTTCCAGAGCTTAGTGATGAGCTTGGAAGGCACTATGATGTTCAACAATGAGCTGTAGTCAATGAAAAGCATAGGTGTTCCTCTTGTCCGGGCGGGAAAGGGCAGTGTGAAGTGCAATAGAGATTGCGTTATCTGTGGATCTGTTGGGGAAGTATGCGAACTGGAGTGGGTCCAGGGTGTCTGGGATGATGGTGTTGCTGTACGCCAAGCCATTCAAAGCATTTCATGGCTACAGATGTGAGTGCTACGGGGCGATAGTCATTTAGACAGATTACCTTGGCGTTCTCGGGCACAGAGACTATGACGGTATTACAGAGAGCGAGATCACACAGTCATCCAGAACTGCTGGTGCTCTCATGCATGTTTCAATGGTGTTTGCCTCAAAGCATTTAGCTGGTCTGGTAGGCTCGTGTCACTGGGCAACTTGTGGCTGAGTTACCCTTTGTAATCTGTGATAGTTTGCAAGCCCTGCCACATCCGACGAGCATCAGAGCTGGCATAGTATTATTTGATCTTAGTCCTGTATTGACGCTTTGCCTGTTTGATACCTCGTCAGAGGTCATAGCAGGATATCGCATAAACGTCCAGATTAGTGTCCCGCTCCTTGAAAGCCGCAACTCTAGCCTTTAGCACAATAGTAGAATACACAAGGTGCAATTGCAAAATGTGGTTGTTCATCAGCAGTTTTTCTTATGTCAGCTAACATTTTTTAGGTTGGTAAGTTAGCGGTAAACTATCTAAACTTGTTGTAATCAAGGTTGAATTACCGACCGGAGTGGCCCCATCGATTTTGTTAGTCACTCAGTCATACATTAAAAACATTTCTCTCGACCTTATGGCAAAATGTGTAGTACTGTTGGAAATTACCTGTAAACCTGCAACAGTTTCTATACGTCCCATGACAAAATGTGTAGAACTCCAGGAAATTAACTCTTATAACTTAAATTTAGCTTAGGGCCCCAAAAGGCTTTAGCTTTGGGCCCCCAAAAGGCATTCTTTGGAGCCTAGGCCTCTGACTGCAAGTGTGGGTATCGATGTAGTTACGCAGACCCTCAAGCGACTGCGGCCCCAAATGAGTTCAAATTTGTTGTGGCCCCCACCCCCATCAAAGTTTCCCATCCCTGGCCTAGATAAAGATGCAGTACTACCAAACATACAGGTGAAAGAGCAGTGTAGTAGTCAATTCAGTTGGAGTTTCACATCAAACTCAGTATTGACAGTCCTGCAGATAACTATCAACTGTTGTACATGACCCCCAGGTATGACAGGTGGAAGCCTAGGCCTAGCATTTGTTGTGAAAACAGGGTGCAGTAGGTAGATATGTGTAGTGGTAATTGGCTGACATGGGCGTGTGTCAAGTTGCCCGTCTGGTTTTGGGGGGTTTCCTGGCTACAACCAGACTAACCTTTTGGAAATTCAAGATAAAGGCGTTACCTTTGTCAATATTCAATAGCTATATAATCATATAAGCGCACAATCTTATCAACAAGAGGCCAAAGTGAAGAGGAGGGTCTGGGGCGCGTACAATTTACCATACAAGCTTACAAGGCTGGAGATTGGAAAGAATACATACATGTAATGACTAGGTCACAAGAGGATCTTGAATGCATATTGTATATTACTTTCATCCCTCCTGTGTAGAAATGCAGACATGTAACAAACCTTAGTTACTATTAGTTGTCAAGCAGCTAGTACTACTAAGTCACTAGTAGGAAGCAAAGTAAACTCACCACTTTCCATCTCGTTGCCCTTCTTGGCGGTGGGCGCGTTGCCCATGATTGCAGGCCGAAAGGGATCCCTTGGATCTGGGTTACTTTTGAGTTTTCACGAGCCTTTTGAGTTCTGTATTTGAGGAAGCTGGCTACTAGCTGGCTGTTATCATGGCTAACTAGCCAACAGCGAGGTGTCAATTGTACTCCGCTACTACTTTCCCTTTATCTGGGGTTGGGGGGGGGGGGGGGGGGGGGGTAAACTAGCTAGTAGCACAGGCTAGCTAGCTGGCCAGCCAATGGCTAGCCAACGACCTAGCTAGCTAGCCGGTTTTCCTCTATTTCGGTAGCGAATGTTGCTTAGTTCTCCCTGGTACATTCAAGAACGTCGAACCGGTTCGGCGCGCCTGGCTGGCTCGCTAGCTATCGTCGCCTTCCTATCTATGTCACTTGCAGACCCCACTAAAGGCCCTTGACTTTCCAATGTATTCCGACACAAAAACCTTAAATATTCACTTTTCCAAGTAACTATTATTGCAAATCGATAGCAGCCCCTCCCTTTCCTTGAGCTCAGTTCCGATGATTTCTCAGGTTTCAGATCCGATCAGCTGTGGCTTACTTGCCAAAATCAACAGCCCTCCATTAATCCTCAGACTACAGAGACGAACTCTTGCTTCAGAGATCCACCCCCTGAATATACCTCATTGGCCAATACTTATGTGACAGACAGTACGAGACAACTGTTGATTGGATATGCATCAGTAAATCTAATCGTTGTGATGTTGTGATTTGTCTATTGGTATCTGTCAAATTGTCTTTTTTAGCCCGCCTTCTCAGACCAGCTAATAACGTCATCTATTATTTTCCTCTAGTTTGCCAAATGGTTAGTTTTTCCTTGCTGATTTTGGTTAACTCAATGGTCGAGAAATACAGGTATGATTCACCTCTTCCAAAAGTTCGTCTTATTCGTGCATAATAAAGTATTATCGAAATGCAAGGCCTGTAGCAAACTGGCCCTATACCGACCCCTCCCGCCCGAATAAACCGTGATTGGCTGTGTGACGTCGACGGGCTATTTTTAGAAAGTTGGTTAGAATTTAACGCACGCGGAGACTACATTTTCAGAATATCTAAAATAAATATGGATTATCTCGGAGTAAACCACTTGATACATTCCAAGTTATATCGGTAAATGTACATTTATAATGAGTAATTTAGCAGATCGACGCTTTTATCCAGAGCGAATTACATGCATCTTAAAACAGCTAAATTTGACTAACATGTAAATGTTGTTAGTATGACTTGTAAGGAAACCAGTGTCATTTAGTTCTAACATTTCATATTGCACGAATCGTCCTAGATATCAGATTTTACCACCAGACAGCCCACATTCACATACCGCTTTTGCCATTATCTCCTATGCAGAAAATGAGTCATACATTTCATAGCTGTCAATAATTGCAAGCGTCCATACATGTATGTTTTTTCAGCAAACCGTTCACTAAAGGATTACAATTACATTCAGTGAACTCACAAGTTAATGACAAGAGAACATGATTCAGTGAAAAGGGGAGATTTGCATGTTAACATTTTCACAATTTTGTCTTGAACACAGCTGTAATTCAAATTGCATGGCAACAAGCAAGCCAGGCTATCAATTTCAAAATGTGCACTATAGGTGAGCACACTACAGATATTTATGAATGTAACAAAAAGTCGAGGAAGCCCCACCCATTATTTTCAACGAAAAACCCTTCATAGTTGAAGGTGATTCTCCTAGAGTTCCAACATCTGCCATTTTCATCACATCTCAAAGCTTGTCAGGGACAATCACAAGCATCACATAACAAAAAGATATTTATTTCAAAAACAAAATGGCACACAGGAAAATAAACATATGTACATACCATAATTAGCACCCCCCCATCCAAAAGTATCCCAAAACACCAACAGGGAAAAGTGTAACTCAAATGCTATAAGGACCATAACCACTGAAACACAATGGCTCAGAAAGTACAAAAAAATACCACCATTATTTTCCTTCCTGCAACTTGAGTCATTTCTTCCTCCATTTTGCTTCACTAGTGTCATAGCCTCTGTTGGTATTTACATCACATAATTAACAGCTGACTAGTTGGTGTGAATCAGTATTTCTGCCAATTAGCTGCTAACCATCTATGGAAACTTGGATACTTCAGCTGTCGCCCTGTTGATAGTATTAAAAATGAAGGGATGAATTAGTTTTACAACTTTTTTTCACCATGTTATAGACATGAAAGTGAAAATCTTCCAATAGATAATAAAGATTACTCCAGAAAGATTGTCTTGGTTGCAAGACACTGTATTCCAAGGTGGGAGTGTGTTGTTGACAGTTTCTGGGAAATAAGGGAGCTGTAAGGCAAAGCTGGCTGTACATCCAAGTCAGAATGTCCATGTCCATTCTTCTGCTTATAGTGCCTGGGTTGATCAAAGATTATGTGTATATGTATGTTTCCCTCTACAAGCAGTCCATAGAGTTGTCAGGTAGCAACCCTATGGGTGGGGCCTTGCCCGGGAGGCAAGATGGGGGCAGCATAGAGTTGGGGGCAGGATCCACATTCTCTGAGTCTTCCATCCTTTCTGCACACCCTTCCCAGTTGATATGGAATCTTGTTACACGTGGGTTTGAAGCCAAAATATTTCTCTGGAGCTGGAAGACAAACAGCATTAAGGGGAAAATGATCCAGTAATGTACTTATATTTGCAATAAGACATGTTCCATTTTTACATTATACTAAAGCCTGAGTAGTACTGTGGCACACGTGCCTCTGATGAGTGAGCCGAGTTTGCACTTTAAGACCAATGTAATAATGGATATTTTGCCCTTCCACAACACAAAGGTTTAATTTAATTTAAAAAAATTGTCCCTTCTCCTCTGCCATCATTCATTCCCCTTCATAGATCTGATAAAAATTGGTAGGTGTAAGCAATAGCTCCACCTAGTTTACTCAATATTAATGTAACAGTCCTGTCAGATCTGTGAATGGTAGTGAACAAGGGCAGATGGGAGGGAACAAGTAGAGTGCAAGTAAGCATTTCGTTGGACAGTGTATACCTTATGTTTCCTGTACATACGACTAATAAAACTTGAACATCTTCCTGGAAGGAAACAGTCAAGCACACCCATTGAGTGTCCTCCTTTACCTGTCCATAGTCAGGTTTTATGGGTGGGTTTTCCCGCAGCTCAGGGTCGGTGTATTCGTTGTTGACGTAGTACCCGATACGAATGAACTCCTGTCCGCGGTATGTACAGGTGATTAGCGCCACAGTTACACCGACAGCATCACTTTCTGGAATCAGACCCGTGTTTGGGGCATCCGCCTGTTGACGGAGAACATACAGTAGATGAGGTGCAAGGAGGAAGGCAGGCGAAGAGCGGGGTAAGAGGGAGGGTGTAGTTTCTATATCTGGTTTCTCCAATACAGCACCAGTGTGTCACTAGTGATTATGTTATAAGATCAGTGTTATTTTTTGGGAACGGTTTCCATCGCTAGGTCTGTCACATCCGGTTTGGAGCGAGCGGTCGCATTTGCATTCGCTCTGCAGGTAATATAACTTTTCATTACATTTCATTATAGTACAACGGTTTAATTTGTCCAACCTTAGCAATTTCTTCTTAGCTAGCTACATAGCCGTCTGTGTATCAAAGATAATTGCGTAATTATCGTATTTCGTCGTCTATCGTAGTCCACACTGCTATCTGCCCAGCAGCTAGCCAGCTAGCAAACGTCCACCGTCTACCGAATAGTAGTATAACTTTTCATTACATTTCATTATAGTACAACGGTCTGATTTTCATTTTCATTACAGTACAACGGTTTGATTTGTTTGATCTTAGCTAGATACATAGCCGTCTTTGTATCAAACATAATTGTGTAGTTATTGAGGTTCGCTAGCCAGCTATTTTCGTCCTAACGTAACGCAACGTAGCCAACACTGCTAGCTAGCCAGCTTGCCACCGAATAGCAGCATTGTAGAAACGAGTGCATTACAACGGAACGACTTGATCAGTGTAGTGTTAGCTGGCTACACAGTTGTCTTTGCTATCTTTGATTTGTTTGATCTTAGCTAGCTACTTAGCTGGCTACATAGCCGTCTTTGTATCAAAGATAATTGTGTAGTTATCGAGGTTCACTGAGGTTCGCTAGCCAGGTATTCTCGTCCTAACGTAACGTAACGTAGTCAACCCTGCTAGCTAGCTAGCTAGCCACCGATTAGCAGCACTGTAGAAACGATTACATTACAACGGAACGACTTGATTTGTGTAGTGTTAGCTAGCTACATAGTTTTCTTTGCTATCTTTGTATCTAAGATAATTGTGTAGCTTAGAGTAATTATCGGTTAGCTAGCCAGCTATTTTCGCCTGCCGCGCTGCCGTCCTCCTACCTAGCCAACACTGCTAGCTAACACTGCTAGCTAGCCAACTTCTACCGAATAGCAGCACTGTAGAAACTTACATTACAACGGAACGACTTGATTAGCGTAGTGTTAGCTAGTTGTCTTTGCTGTCCTTGTATCCATGATAATTGTGTAGTTTAGAGAAATTTAGAGAAATTGTCGAGGTCACCTAGCCAGCTTCACTTTCAACAACGCAGCCACTGCTAGCCAGGCTACTTCACCAGCCAGCAGTACTATATCATTTTAGTCAATCAGATGAGATTTTTTTGCAACGTAAGCTTAACTTTCTGAACATTCGAGACGTGTAGCCCACTTGTCATTCTAATCTCCTTTGCTTTAGCGTAGCCTCTTCTGTAGCCTGTCAACTATGTGTCTGTCTATCCCTGTCCTCTCCTCTCTGCACAGACCATACAAACGCTTCACACCGCGTGGCCGCGCCCACCCTAACCTGGTGGTCCCAGCCCGCACGACCCACGTGGAGTTCCAGGTCTCCGGTAGCCTCTGGAACTGCCGATCCGCGGCCAACAAGGCAGAGCTCATCTCAGCCTATGCGTCCCTCCAGTCCCTCGACTTCTTGGCACTGACGGAAACATGGCTCACCACAGATAACACTGCTACTCCTACTGCTCTCTCTTCGTCTGCCCACGTGTTCTCGCACACCCCGAGAGCTTCTGGTCAGCGGGGTGGTGGCACCGGGATCCTCATCTCTCCCAAGTGGTCATTCTCTCTTTCTCCCCTTACCCATCTGTCTATCGCCTCCTTTGAATTCCATGCTGTCACAGTTACCAGCCCTTTCAAGCTTAACATCCTTATCATTTATCGCCCTCCGGGTTCCCTTGGAGAGTTCATCAATGAGCTTGATGCCTTGATAAGCTCCTTTCCTGAGGACGGCTCACCTCTCACAGTTCTGGGTGACTTTAACCTCCCCATGTCTACCTTTGACTCATTCCTCTCTGCCTCCTTCTTTCCACTCCTCTCCTCTTTTGACCTCACCCTCTCACCTTCCCCCCCTACTCACAAGGCAGGCAATACGCTTGACCTCATCTTTACTAGATGCTGTTCTTCCACTAACCTCATTGCAACTCCCCTCCAAGTCTCCGACCACTACCTTGTATCCTTTTCCCTCTCGCTCTCATCCAACACTTCCCACACTGCCCCTACTCGGATGGTATCGCGCCGTCCCAACCTTCGCTCTCTCTCCCCCGCTACTCTCTCCTCTTCCATCCTATCATCTCTTCCCTCTGCCCAAACCTTCTCCAACCTATCTCCTGATTCTGCCTCCTCAACCCTCCTCTCCTCCCTTTCTGCATCCTTTGACTCTCTATGTCCCCTATCCTCCAGGCCGGCTCGGTCCTCCCCTCCCGCTCCGTGGCTCGACGACTCATTGCGAGCTCACAGAACAGGGCTCCGGGCAGCCGAGCGGAAATGGAGGAAAACTCGCCTCCCTGCGGACCTGGCATCCTTTCACTCCCTCCTCTCTACATTTTCCTCTTCTGTCTCTGCTGCTAAAGCCACTTTCTACCACTCTAAATTCCAAGCATCTGCCTCTAACCCTAGGAAGCTCTTTGCCACCTTCTCCTCCCTCCTGAATCCTCCTCCCCCTCCCCCCTCCTCCTCCCTCTCTGCAGACGACTTCGTCAACCATTTTGAAAAGAAGGTCGATGACATCCGATCCTCGTTTGCTAAGTCAAACGACACCGCTGGTTCTGCTCACACTGCCCTACCCTGTGCTTTGACCTCTCTCTCCCCTCTCTCTCCAGATGAAATCTCGCGTCTTGTGACGGCCGGCCGCCCAACAACCTGCCTGCTTGACCCTATCCCCTCCTCTCTTCTCCAGACCATTTCCGGAGACCTTCTCCCTTACCTCACCTCGCTCATCAACTCATCCTTGACCGCTGGCTACGTCCCTTCCGTCTTCAAGAGAGCGAGAGTTGCACCCCTTCTGAAAAAACCTACACTCGATCCCTCCGATGTCAACAACTACAGACCAGTATCCCTTCTTTCTTTTCTCTCCAAAACTCTTGAACGTGCCGTCCTTGGCCAGCTCTCCTGCTATCTCTCTCAGAATGACCTTCTTGATCCAAATCAGTCAGGTTTCAAGACTAGTCATTCAACTGAGACTGCTCTTCTCTGTATCACGGAGGCACTCCGCACTGCTAAAGCTAACTCTCTCTCCTCTGCTCTCATCCTTCTAGACCTATCGGCTGCCTTCGATACTGTGAACCATCAGATCCTCCTCTCCACCCTCTCCGAGTTGGGCATCTCCGGCGCGGCCCACGCTTGGATTGCGTCCTACCTGACAGGTCGCTCCTACCAGGTGGCGTGGCGAGAATCTCTCCTCACTACGCGCTCTCACCACTGGTGTCCCCCAGGGCTCTGTTCTAGGCCCTCTCCTATTCTCGCTATACACCAAGTCACTTGGCTCTGTCATAACCTCACATGGTCTCTCCTATCATTGCTATGCAGACGACACACAATTAATCTTCTCCTTTCCCCCTTCTGATGACCAGGTGGCGAATCGCATCTCTGCATGCCTGGCAGACATATCAGTGTGGATGACGGATCACCACCTCAAGCTGAACCTCGGCAAGACGGAGCTGCTCTTCCTCCCGGGGAAGGACTGCCCGTTCCATGATCTCGCCATCACGGTTGACAACTCCATTGTGTCCTCCTCCCAGAGCGCTAAGAACCTTGGCGTGATCCTGGACAACACCCTGTCGTTCTCAACTAACATCAAGGCGGTGGCCCGTTCCTGTAGGTTCATGCTCTACAACATCCGCAGAGTACGACCCTGCCTCACACAGGAAGCGGCGCAGGTCCTAATCCAGGCACTTGTCATCTCCCGTCTGGATTACTGCAACTCGCTGTTGGCTGGGCTCCCTGCCTGTGCCATTAAACCCCTACAACTCATCCAGAACGCCGCAGCCCGTCTGGTGTTCAACCTTCCCAAGTTCTCTCACGTCACCCCGCTCCTCCGCTCTCTCCACTGGCTTCCAGTTGAAGCTCGCATCCGCTACAAGACCATGGTGCTTGCCTACGGAGCTGTGAGGGGAACGGCACCTCAGTACCTTCAGGCTCTGATCAGGCCCTACACCCAAACAAGGGCACTGCGTTCATCCACCTCTGGCCGGCTCGCCTCCCTACCACTGAGGAAGTACAGTTCCCGCTCAGCCCAGTCAAAACTGTTCGCTGCTCTGGCACCCCAATGGTGGAACAAACTCCCTCACGACGCCAGGACAGCGGAGTCAATCACCACCTTCCGGAGACACCTGAAACCCCACCTCTTCAAGGAATACCTAGGATAGGATAAAGCAATCCTTCTGCCCCCCCCCCCCCCCCCCCCTTAAAAGATTTAGATGCACTATTGTAAAGTGGCTGTTCCACTGGATGTCATAAGGTGAATGCACCAATTTGTAAGTCGCTCTGGATAAGAGCGTCTGCTAAATGACTTAAATGTAAATGTAAGGACAGAATCAACAAGCTCTGCATCATCAAATCAGTTGCTTTGTTAAGGTGTTAACCCATGTTCACAGTTGGCCCTTATGTAAATTATATCTTAAAAGTACCAGTGGCCTGGCCTTGGCCAAGTCAGAGCAGGTCCACTGGGAGAGAAAGAGAAATGAAGAGGGGCAAGGAAAGCTGCAGCCAGAGTACTGCTGAAATAACATTGTTAGTTACTGCCATCTATAAATAAAATAAAAACTCACCTGGAACACAAACATGTGCCTCCCGGCTGGTACTGGGCCAACCAGAACAGAGTCAAGGGTCTGGTCATACTCTTCACTCTCTGCTGAACCCACATATATGATCTTCCACTCAAGATCTGCAACACAAAAAAGTATAAAATCAAATCACTTTCTTCCGGACCCACAAACTCAGTTCGAAACTTTGGAGAAAAAAAGGAAATCGCTGGACTGTGAAGACTGCTTTGGTCAGAATGCTGTTATCAATGACACATGTGAAACGATTTGATTGTTTGGGTAGATAACGCAAAAGGCAAGTGGACATGCCAATGCGTGTTCTATAAGTTAACGTTAGTTACCTCCGTCAGAATTCCCCGCCGCCGCCAACCAAATACAAACAAAAGTTGGACACCATTCTGGCTAAGCTTGCCAGCTATAGGCAAAGTAGCCAACTAACTAGCAATATCAACTAACGCCATCGTGTAGCTAAGCAATATCACAAAGTACAATGTGTTTTATATATATATGTTTTAAAGAGCCACCTCTTTGTTCAGTAGACATAAGGGATTCATTAACCATTGTTTGCCACCTGTCGAATAATTACTTTGTTCATTCTCATCTGACGATTTATGGCAAGTTTGCTAACGTTACCTCGCTAGCTAAATTGCCAGTTTGAACATGAAGTAGCTAGCCTAGTTGATAATCTCAGAGCTAGTTAACTAGCGAGATTCTAAACTAGGCTAACTACGTCATGTTCAAACTGGCAAATTAGCTAGCGAGGTAACGTTAGCAAATTTGCCATATATCGTCTGAGATTTAGCTAGCGAGCAAACGCAAGCTAGCCATAAATCGTCAGATAGTAATAAACAAAGTAATTATTCGACAGGTGAGCACAACACCTACCTTCAGGCAAGTCTTCCATGCACTCAAATGTTATTTCGAATTGAAATGGGTTTCCGAATCGACTCGGGTTATCGAGGACAGCGACATTTAGTACTTGAACCTTCGCCATTATTGCGGTTCCTGCTGCGAGTGACAGACACGCTGGCTGAGTGGCTAGCAAATTTTCCCGGGGAAGGTTTCAGGCCTCAACAATGTAGCAACTAGCAAGCAATGTTCTCACGCAGCGTACACAAAGATAAATTATATCACTGAAGAAATTCGGTTGTTGCATCTGATTTCGCAGGTTGACAGTTACGCTTTAGTGTAATTTTGAAATGACTAGGTCATATCTTATTGTTATGATAGCCTGCTATATGAGCCAATCATTTCAACAGAAATTGTATTTTTTAAAGAGAGTGCCATTAATTTTTAAGTATTTACTGTTATCTGGAATATTCCTCTGACTAGTTTTGTTCAAAACAACTATTTCAAAAACCACCCGCCAGTAAATTTCACAAAGCCACCAAAATGTCGAAGGAAATGGGGCGGGTGGTTTTTCTGTTCTAAACGATGATTCGCTGGGTAGAACAACAGTAAAGCTATGATTGGCAAGCAACAAGTACGTAGTGCTCGAACAACGCCACAAGACGCGTGCAATTACAAAACGTTTCAGGTAGAAATTCAATTGACACGACCCATGTACCCCACTGCTTTGGCCAAAGCAAACAAACACAACCACTGTACCAAATTCAGCCACTCTTTTAGATGGAAACATGTCTACATTCCAGTCTGGAGTGAAGAGGAAAGTCCCAAGACTTTCATTTTTGGTCCCATAATGTCTACACCACATTTGTGTGTGTTTCAGTGGATTTGTGTATATGTGTAGGGCTCTAGCAATTGATGATGCATACTTCAAGTTTATGTTGTGTGCGTCAATACATGGGAGACCATTAACCGAAGGACCTATGTGGCAGAAATACTTTCTGCACACATAATGATGTGACTAATCAGTGCTTTTTGCAGACTGCAGAATGTAGGCCTACATAACATACAATATTGGGGTGGTTATGGGTTGACAATCAACCACACCAAATACAAACATGGAAATAGAATCATACATTGATCAGATTGTGTTTTCTATGCCAGTCTTCAGTCACATTCTGGCATAGGCCTAGATGAAACTGCGATTAGGCAAGGATTAAGGGACCATGATTATGGTAGCTGTGTTTATGGTATTTCAGGATTTATTTTATCTTGCTTTGAGGATAGGGTCAGCTAGAAAAATATAATTACTCTCCACTAGAGGTCCTAAAACTGCAAACAAATTATCACCATGCACTCACACGAAACACCTGTCCCTTAAAATACAGGATAAAAAAAATGCAGCCCAAAGTTTCTCAAAATGTTCAGTGTTTACTCATTGGGCCTGAACATATTCCACAGCCTTTTATATTTATTTCGCAGATGGAAAAAAAGGTAGATGAACACTTTCAAGGCTTCAGACACACATCAATAGAACAGTGTAGAACTTGAGAAAGGGTCCCATATAACTCTAATAGTAAAGGATCCATAATGAGTGAGAGAGCATGAGCAATGGGAGGAAGTAGGCTCCATTGAGCAGGTGGATTTTTGTCCACTAGTCTAGTGCCTCATCATACAAAGGGTATCTGTCTCCTGTGCCACAGGTTGATACTGGGCTCAGGTACTGTAACACGAGACTGAAGTGAACCATGTGACCATAGGGGCGACGTGAAGAGTGGATTAAAAAACAGTTTTACATAGTTAAACCTATACAGGTAGTACGGTGATATATATCAAAATAAACCCATTCAGACAGTAAAACGGCTGTGCGATCGGGTTTAGTTTGCAGATTATTTTTCAGACATTTTTGGGAGAGGTTTAATCATAAACACGTCCTGACATATGATCCAGTTTCGGTTCACCCACTCACTCGTTTAGGTGAGGCGGCGGAAGCGAGACGTTGTTTTTTTCGCAAGGATTTGGATTGATCCCGGTTGCCTAAAACGGATATCAACATTATTCGGTGAAAAGGTGTGTATAATGTTCTATACAAGTCTGTCTATAATAAAATCCTATACTTCTTGCATTGTTAGATCGACTAATTTGTTGTGGAGCAGGAGTGCTGTTTCTCTTTACATAAAATGGCTTGGAAGTATTGTAAATTAATTAAGGGGCACTATAAATCCTATACTTTACAATACTTTTATAAGGCTTTACTTTTATTTCGATAGGATGCTCCTTTCACAACATTTACTAAGAATATGATTTATGAATTGTAATTTGTTATCTCAATGCCCTCCCTCCCCACCTCCCTGAACAGGTGCAATTGTTCACATATACCACTAGTTTTACTAAATCAGCCAACCTTAAACAGGGGTGGTCATGTTTCGACCTTCCAGGAGCCATTAGGGTTAAGTACCTTGCTTAAGGGGACATTGTCCGATTTTTTTATCTAGTCGGCTCAGGGATTCTAACCAGCAACCTTTCAGTTACTGGCCCAACACTCTTAACCGCTAGACCACCTGCAGCCCTATCAATTTCCGCTTGGACAGTTTCTGACAGTCTGAAATGTTTATAATAACTTGATTCATTATGTTCTATTGTATTGTCATGTTATGGGATAATTGTTTCTCCTGATACTTACAATGATTCTATGCAGAATGAAGTATAGAAAGCTGTTATGATTTCATCTTCTCTTACATTTTGTCACTTTATGAACCAGACTCAATAACATTGGGGTTTCAATAGAGACTCGGGCTCAGTGTAGCTCCTTATGAACTGTTCTTTTTTTCTTTTACACCCCCTTCATCTCTCTAGAGCGGCCCTGGAGACTGACGCCAGTGTGCTTGTGCTGCTGAGCACTACTCCTGATGAAATGACCCCGACCTGATGTCCAGGCGTCCCCTTGCTGATGGTCTACCCTCTTTAGAACCCATTGGTTTGAATGGAGATGACACTGCTCCCAGATATCGCGGTCTGGCCTGGTCTCCTGGCTGGGAGTGTCCTACTCCTGGTCTTGGGGAGTAATCCTTCCAGGGTTGTGGGTGAGTCATGTCACTGCCTCTACAACCCCCCCCCCCCCCCCCCCCCCCCCCATCCTTCTTGTGAAATAACCCCATCCCCACCACACTGGATTGTCTCTGACCACAGACAAACAATCTACTGTACGACTGCTTGGAACGATATGCACAAAAGCAGGTTGCACACAATTCTAGGCATTACTCAATAAAAACTAAAGCATGCAGTAACATGCCATCAGGTACAAATATTTCGTAATGCGTGAGAGATTTGGGTAGGAACCATTGGAATGAAAAGCTCTGGTACACCCACTTTTCTTAATGTGGACATGTGATTTCTCTGATAGACGTATGGTAATACATAATGCTCGTATTTGTAATGCTTTATTACTTGCTATAAAGTACGTATGAGCCCTTATATGTTATATTTTACACTGCTATTCGTCAGTGCACTGAACTGTTAGTCAGGATCATTATCAGATGATAGTAAGACGTTATAAGGGGGTTGTATGTACTTATAGAACGTTTTCACAATGCATTATAGCTGTATATTACCCAGCAAGAAACAATAGATAAAGCAGCCCTTATTGGTTGTTCTGAGTGCTCTTCTGCTTTTCTGGAAATGGGACAACACTGAACAATGGCTGCACTCCAATGCAGACACCTCCAAGCTGTAATGTCAACTGTAGTTGGTTTGCTACAATAAACGTATCAGGCTGTCACTGCTACAGGAGGTTTTTCGGTGTCTCATTTTGAGCAAAAGTTGTGCCCCTCCCCCAAACAACCTACCCTTGTTTTTTGTTATCAAGGTGTACTTTTGCCCCTGGGGGAGTTTACTGTTTTACTATTTGCGTTAGCCAATCATTAACTTAGTTTGACATCCCTAAATGGGCGTTGAAGTTTTCTAAGCAAGACATCTACTGTGAATTAATAGTCAATAATCACTTTGACACCGCACTGACATGGTAACCAAAATATAATAGTGCTTTTCCGGATACTTCAACTAATAAAACTGTTCAGGGGCTGAGCTTCCCTGACCACGGGCAAAGGCCGCATTCCAAGTCCTCTCCTCCCCCTCTCCTACATTCAAGTAGTTACTGTGCGCGATGTCACAGAGTAATCACATGGCTTGTCATGGAGAAAGTGCCTGAAAAAAAGCACTAGACTTGAGGAACTCAGTAATCCCATCGCATTGCAATAGGCTATTATGTTGTCAATCTATCAATCTAAAAATGACATCAACTTCCACCTTTCTGTTTTGTTTCCCCCTCCCCCTAGGCTGTAAATAAATTACTCTTAACTGTATTTAAGTAACTTGATGTGTTAAAACTTTTGCTTATTTGTTTATTATGATCCCCATTAGCTTTTGCAGAAGCTGCAGCTACTCTTCCTGGGGTCCACAAAAAAACACAAAACATGAAAAGTAACTAAACACTGATACAGTCACAAATGTAAAATACAACGATATACAAACAATACAACTAAAAATAATACAAACAATACTCATATACATGCTTTTACATTTGCATGTTGTTGTGGTATGTGGTCATGTGTGGACATGTAGGTTGTTGCCTCAGAGCACCACACGTGTCATTTCTATCACCTGCACTTGGTATACAGTGTGTCATTTTAAAATGACCTGTTTTTACACATTGTTCAAACCTATTGTGTTATGCTACATTGATCAAAGAGAGGGTCTATTTGTATTCTTGTAGCAAACTATTACAATGACCTGAGTGGTAATCTTTAATGTTTTCTACAGGGGACAACACAACTAATAGTCTACCCTCTAACACAACTGCCCCAGTGAGTAAACTGCTGCTATCTTTATCTCTGTTTTTGTTAGAGGTACTTAAACCAGAAGTATCCAGAGCTTTATTTGTGAGAATGACTTTTACCCCTGTGTTGTTCTGCATCTAGGGACCCAACATTGCAGCTATTGTGGCCCCGACTGTTATACTGGGGCTGCTGGCCATAGCATCTGCTGTGCTAGTGTGGCTTTTCTGCGTGGTGAGGAAGAAGAGGCAGACGGAGGGGACGTACCGGCCCAGTGCTGAGGAGCAGACGGGGGCCAGCAGTGTTGAGACACCAGACGCACTCAAACTGCCCAAGGAGGAGAGACTCATCTGAGCCTCTCAGAAGTCTCTCAACACCTGTCCTGTACATCCAAGCAACAGCAAAATCCTGATGACTGTAGAAGCTCCACCTAAAGAGCTGATGATTACCTAGATATTAGAGGGTCATGACACAACGTTGACAGATACAGGATGGGTCGAGAGGTACACAGCACCTAGCCCTGGAAGAGGAGGGCCCAGGCACTGTGTACTGTACGTACTGCAAGCACATGGACTAGTGCTAGTACAGAACCCGGACACAGACGTTGGGATAGCTACTACAAATACCACAGCCTGTAACTAGAACAACTAGAACTGAGGTCCATGAGGCTCTGACTGCTTTCTCTATGGTGTGTTATTTAATAGCACTGGCATATTTGAATGGGATAGACATGTACACAATCATTCAAATGGTCATACTGGAAGAGGAAACAAACCATCACCTGCACTAGATGGAAGAAGACCAGTATTCAGTCCCTGCTCATACTCGTCTTTGGTAAATACATTTCAGTCTGAGTATTTCAGTCCTCTGTCTAGGCAATTTGGCACTCTAAACAGCTACTAAAAGACTGGATACAGTCTATCTGCTATAATCGTAAGCAGACTGCTGTTACCTGTGCTACCTTGATACATGCAAAAAATGATATTGTAATGTAATGTAAATGTTTGTATAAATTCCTTATAGATTACTTAAATGTATAGCGTGCAATAATATTTGTTTAACCACTATTGATTGTCAGAAAAGCATTTCATTGTCTAGATTTTTACACTGATTACTTACCTCAATACATGTCTCACTACTGAATCAGTCCTGTATCAGTCCTGTATCCAGCTTTACAGATATTGACACTGTAAGCTAATATTCTCTAGAAAACATTTCTCCCATTCGCTGTTTGCGGATACTGTGTGCAGAACAAATAATTATGTCATTATTAATCATATTTAAGCACAAAATGAATGATTGTTTACATTTGAATAATTGTATTGTAGTATTTCAGAATTGTTACATTAATTTAACATTGGCTGAAATGTAATACTACATTAGATCATATATTCTATGTGTGTTCTTACCAGTACGCTGTTTGTATGTTGCAAAGCCTATGATGGAATTCAATTCTCATCATGTAGAGTTGTTACACAATGTCATGACATATTTATCTATTGTAGCCTACATGTTAAATAAATACTAATAGTCATTTTTAGAATTGACCACCTCAGTAGATTTTCTTTGCATAATCAGTGCTGTACTTTGATCAGATGATGTCAAGACTTGCTTCTGTCTCTCTCTCTCTTGTGAAAACACAACCAGACTTCTATAAGGAATTAACGAGAGGGGAAGAGCAGAAGACAGAGCATCGTATCAGCTGACATCATGTATCAGACATCCCTAAAATGGTGAGTGTGAAGTGAATGAGAAATAACACACTTGCTCAGCATGCAGACCTTACTAGTCAGCTTTCGGTGAAGCTGTGATTGACAAAATAGCTTCAGTCAGAATTATTAGCCAGCGGCAACTGACTGCAGGAGCTGGGAAGTGATGACTGCTGAAAACAATGCGGCCAAGTCTTTCTGTCTTTAACAGTCACTATACGTCAGTCTCATTTTGCCTGTTGTTACGTTCTAGGAATGCATTCCAATAAAGAGTTTATTGCTACTAACTCATTGGCATGAACCCATAGTGGGCAGTGCAGTTTGTCTTCAGCCTATAGTTAATGCTCCCTCACAAACCCAGTTTCCAACTGTGGTTGGCTTTTTCTGGTTTGTAAATCTGCTTTTATCTTTGACATTTTGGGCTCATGGCTTCAAATTCAGATAACTTACAGTATGTGAACATACTGTAATTGTACATGCTGACTTCAACCCAGTGTGTCATTTCAATGTCATGTTGTACAGTAATCAAGTCTATATAAGACCATATTAATTATTTATAACACCCATCAAATAAAAACAATAAAAACATAGAGTAAGTACCAATTTAATTTGAACTTTAAAATCACTTGCTTTTAATTCCGCAAAGCAATGATGAGATGAATGTAGGAAAATGGAAACAATTCAGTGGATTTCCAACATACAACAACAAAATAATGTCAAAAATTTACTACTATCTGGTAAGATCACTGTCTAATGTGGAAAAACATTCAATTCATTTAGGAACATCTGCCTTCTTGAGAGAAAGCAGATGGTAAGGATGAAGGGATGGAGTTGGGGACAGGACGGAGGGGAGTGATAGACTGTTTGGCAGTTGAGTGACTGAATGGTTTAGGCGGCTTCCTCTTCTCCCTCCTCTTCAAACTCGCCCTCCTCAGCGGTGGCATCTTGGTACTGCTGGTACTCAGACACCAGGTCATTCATGTTGCTCTCAGCCTCAGTGAACTCCATCTCATCCATACCCTCTCCGGTGTACCAGTGAAGGAAGGCCTTACGACGGAACATGGCAGTGAACTGCTCAGAGATACGCTTGAACAGCTCCTGGATGGCTGTGCTGTTGCCGATGAAGGTGGCAGACATCTTGAGGCCACGGGGTGGGATGTCGCAGACAGCTGTCTTCACGTTGTTGGGGATCCATTCCACAAAGTAGCTGCTGTTCTTGTTCTGCACGTTCAGCATCTGCTCGTCCACCTCCTTCATGGACATGCGGCCACGGAAGATGGCGGCCACGGTGAGGTAACGGCCGTGACGAGGGTCACAGGCCGCCATCATGTTCTTGGAGTCGAACATCTGCTGGGTGAGCTCAGGCACGGAGAGGGCGCGGTACTGCTGGCTCCCCCTGCTGGTGAGGGGGGCGAAGCCGGGCATGAAGAAGTGCAGGCGGGGGAAGGGCACCATGTTGACAGCCAGTTTGCGGAGGTCGGCGTTGAGCTGGCCAGGGAAACGAAGGCAGGTAGTCACTCCACTCATGGTGGCTGACACCAGGTGGTTGAGGTCTCCATAGGTGGGTGTGGTGAGCTTAAGAGTGCGGAAGCAGATGTCGTAGAGGGCTTCGTTGTCGATGCAGAAGGTCTCATCTGTGTTCTCCACCAGCTGATGCACAGAGAGGGTGGCGTTGTAGGGCTCCACCACTGTGTCGGACACTTTGGGAGAGGGCACCACGCTGAAGGTGTTCATGATGCGGTCAGGGTACTCCTCGCGGATCTTGCTGATGAGCAGGGTGCCCATGCCAGAGCCAGTACCCCCACCCAGGGAGTGGGTGAGCTGGAAGCCCTGGAGGCAGTCACAGCTCTCTGCCTCCTTCCTCACTACATCCATGACAGAGTCTACCAGCTCTGCTCCCTCTGTGTAGTGGCCCTTGGCCCAGTTGTTTCCAGCTCCACTCTGGCCTGCAGACAGAAGTGTCATAACCCATTATTTCCTGGACAATATTTTAGAAGTAGCCTACCACCAAATCTCATATCTGCACTCAACACACCAACCACTCACCAAAGACAAAGTTGTCTGGCCTGAAAATCTGTCCAAAGGGGCCAGACCTGACAGAGTCCATGGTGCCTGGCTCCAGATCCACCAGAATGGCACGGGGGACATACTTCCCACCTGAAAAATGAAATGAATCAAAATGAAATCAAATGTTATTTGTCACATACACATGGTTAGCAGATGTTAATGCGAGTGTAGCGAAATGCTTGTGCTTCTAGTTCCGACCATGCAGTAATATCTAACAAGCAATCTAACAATTTCACAACAACTACACAAGTGTAAAGGAATGAATAAGAACATGTACATAAAATAAGAATAGGGAAATGTTGGGCATACTGAAACTATTATTGCTGTACATGTTTTATGTATGTATTATTTGTTTGTTTAAGTGTAGTCAGTTAATTTTTCCTAATTAAAACAGCAGTTTATTTAATTGTGCATGTTTAAATAATTGGAAACATTGTGGTTTATGTATGCAATGCTATATAATGTGCATACTGTACCTGAGGCCTCATTGTAGTACACATTGATCCTGTCTAGCTGCAGGTCGCTGTCTCCATGGTAGGTGCCAGTTGGGTCGATGCCATGCTCATCACTGATCACCTCCCAGAACTGAGACAGCGAGAGAGAGGAGTTGAGATGCACGTCAATAGCAATACACAGAAGCATCCATTTAAAATGCAAGTTAGAATATACAATATAAATAGATATAATTCAATGTCTTTTCTTTTGAATGGACATTTACCTTTTTGTGAGAAACACAAATAGCATGACTTGCATTAAATATTCCCTTTACATAATTATGTAAGCCTCTAAATGATTTAAATTAAGCATTAAAATTCAATTTCGATCTAAATATTAATCAGGTTGAATATGTTGTGTCATAAAAGAGAGGAGAGGAAGGTATTCTCGTACCGTTATCTCTCCCTTCCACCGCAGGTCCATTTAGGGACCCCAAATAACCATTGGGAATGAGTCAGCAGCAACAATAACAAATCTGCCCATTTCATATGCAACAGTGATTCAAACTGATATTAATCGGATATAGCTATTGTTTAGCCTATTTCTCTTATACACATATTTATTTTGTGCACGGAATGACCATGCATTATTCATGCATGTTATATTATAGCCAATCGATAATGCACACAGTCCTGCACCAGCTTTCTCTACAAGTCTTATGGGTGGATTATCAGCGGTCTTTCTTCATTTTGCCACGCAGAGGTAGAAAAAAGAGGCTTATCTAGCTCGCCTGCAATCATTCACATGAAGCAATCTATTTTCTTGGTAAAATACAAAGGAGTCAACAATGATACCTTGGCTCCAATCTGGTTCCCGCACTGGCCGGCTTGCAGATGCACTATTTCTCGCATTATGGGTGGATGGACGGGCGTTGGCAGTGAGGAGACCGCAGTCAAGATTTCGCCCGGAGAACGCTTCTTCTCTTCTTCCTCAGCTGACTGCTTGATGGGCCCGCCTCTCCTTCAACTACTGGGCCGAATCGGTGGGCGTCATCCCCATGGTAACCAAAGACCGGAGGAGAGGAGGGATCCTAAGCTCTTCGAGAGAGCGGATAGGATGATGTTTTTTGGAAGTCTTCATCAATGAGTGTTCCAGTGATGCCAGTCACCCGACCCTACTAACTGAGTGGTGTAGTGATGCGCAGTCACCCGACCCTACTAACTGAGTGGTGTAGTGATGCGCAGTCACCAGACCCTACTAACTGAGTGGTGTAGTGATGCGCAGTCACCCGACCCTACTAACTGAGTGGTGTAGTGATGCGCAGTCACCAGACCCTACTAACTGAGTGGTGTAGTGATGCGCAGTCACCCGACCCTACTGACTGAGTGGTGTAGAGATGCGCAGTCACCAGACCCTACTAACTGAGTGGTGTAGTGATGCGCAGTCACCCGACCCTACTAACTGAGTGGTGTAGTGATGCGCAGTCACCCGACCCTACTAACTGAGTGGTGTAGTGATGCGCAGTCACCAGACCCTACTAACTGAGTGGTGTAGTGATGCGCAGTCACCCGACCCTACTAACTGAGTGGTGTAGTGATGCGCAGTCACCAGACCCTACTAACTGAGTGGTGTAGTGATGCGCAGTCACCCGACCCTACTGACTGAGTGGTGTAGAGATGCGCAGTCACCAGACCCTACTAACTGAGTGGTGTAGTGATGCGCAGTCACCAGACCCTACTAACTGAGTGGTGTAGTGATGCGCAGTCACCCGACCCTACTGACTGAGTGGTGTAGAGATGCGCAGTCACCAGACCCTACTAACTGAGTGGTGTAGTGATGCGCAGTCACCCGACCCTACTAACTGAGTGGTGTAGTGATGCGCAGTCACCAGACCCTACTAACTGAGTGGTGTAGTGATGCGCAGTCACCCGACCCTACTAACTGAGTGGTGTAGTGATGCGCAGTCACCAGACCCTACTAACTGAGTGGTGTAGTGATGCGCAGTCACCCGACCCTACTAACTGAGTGGTGTAGAGATGCGCAGTCACCCGACCCTACTAACTGAGTGGTGTAGTGATGCGCAGTCACCAGACCCTACTAACTGAGTGGTGTAGAGATGCGCAGTCACCCGACCCTACTAACTGAGTGGTGTAGTGATGCGCAGTCACCAGACCCTACTAACTGAGTGGTGTAGAGATGCGCAGTCACCCGACCCTACTAACTGAGTGGTGTAGAGATGCGCAGTCACCCGACCCTACTAACTGAGTGGTGTAGTGATGCGCAGTCACCCGACCCTACTAACTGAGTGGTGTAGAGATGCGCAGTCACCAGACCCTACTGACTGAGTGGTGTAGAGATGCGCAGTCACCCGACCCTACTAACTGAGTGGTGTAGAGATGCGCAGTCACCCAACCCTACTAACTGAGTGGTGTAGTGATGCGCAGTCACCCGACCCTACTAACTGAGTGGTGTAGAGATTCGTAGTCACCCGACCCTACTAACTGAGTGGTGTAGAGATGCGCAGTCACTCGACCCTACTAACTGAGTGGTGTAGTGATGCGCAGTCACCCGACCCTACTAACTGAGTGGTGTAGTGATGCGCAGTCACCCGACCCTACTGACTGAGTGGTGTAGAGATGCGCAGTCACCCGACCCTACTGACTGAGTGGTGTAGTGATGCGCAGTCACCCGACCCTACTAACTGAGTGGTGTAGAGATGCGCAGTCACCCAACCCTACTAACTGAGTGGTGTAGTGATGCGCAGTCACCCAACCCTACTAACTGAGTGGTGTAGTGATGCGCAGTCACCCGACCCTACTAACTGAGTGGTGTAGTGATGCCAGTCACCCGACCCTACTAACTGAGTGGTGTAGAGATGCGCAGTTACCCAACCCTACTAACTGAGTGGTGTAGTGATGCGCAGTCACCCGACCCTACTAACTGAGTGGTGTAGTGATGCCAGTCACCCGACCCTACTAACTGAGTGGTGTAGTGATGCCAGTCACCCGACCCTACTAACTGAGTGGTGTAGTGATGTCAGTCACCCGACCCTACTAACTGAGTGGTGTAGTGATGCCAGTCACCCGACCCTACTAACTGAGTGGTGTAGTGATGCCATTCACCCGACCCTACTAACTGAGTGGTGTAGAGATGCGCAGTCACCCGACCCTACTAACTGAGTGGTGTAGTGATGCGCAGTCACCCGACCCTACCAACTGAGTGGTGTAGTGATGCGCAGTCACCCGACCCTACTAACTGAGTGGTGTAGTGATGCGCAGTCACCCGACCCTACTGACTGAGTGGTGTAGAGATGCGCAGTCACCCGACCCTACTGACTGAGTGGTGTAGAGATGCGCAGTCACCCGACCCTACTGACTGAGTGGTGTAGAGATGCGCAGTCACCCGACCCTACTGACTGAGTGGTGTAGAGATGCGCAGTCACCCGACCCTACTAACTGAGTGGTGTAGAGATTCGTAGTCACCCGACCCTACTAACTGAGTGGTGTAGAGATGCGCAGTCACCCGACCCTACTAACTGAGTGGTGTAGAGATGCGCAGTCACCCGACCCTACTAACTGAGTGGTGTAGAGATTCGTAGTCACCCGACCCTACTGACTGAGTGGTGTAGTGATGCGCAGTCACCCGACCCTACTGACTGCGTGGTGTAGTGATGCGCAGTCACCCGACCCTACTAACTGAGTGGTGTAGAGATGCGCAGTCACCCGACCCTACTAACTGAGTGGTGTAGTGATGCGCAGTCACCCGACCCTACTGACTGAGTGGTGTAGTGATGTGCAGTCACCCGACCCTACTGACTGAGTGGTGTAGTGATGCGCAGTCACCCGACCCTACTGACTGAGTGGTGTAGTGATAGCTGCAGGCATCCTACAGTAAAAAAGACTCTCGTAAGTGAGCTGAAGGTATCATTGTCATCAACCCACTAATGATGTACATTGGAGATTTTCCCCAGTAACACAGTGGTCACAATCACGAGTGGTGAAGCACAAGATACAAACCACACACTGTGGACTAATGATATATTGGCACCAACCAAAAAAATACATATTTAAAATACCATACTATAGATTGAGGCGGATGGTAGTAGGCTATTATTAAATCAATATTCTGAAACCGACTGGCAGTCTCTATGGGGGTGCCATAGGGTTCAATTCTCGGGAAGGCTCTTTTTTGTGTATACATCAATGATGTCGCTCTTGCGGCTGGTGATTCTCTGATCCACCTCTACCCAGACGACACCATCCTGTATACTTCTGGCCCTTCTTTGGACACTGTTAACTAACCTCCAGACGAGCTTCAATGCAATTCAACTCTCCTTCCGTGGCCTCCAACTGCTCTTAAATGCAAGTAAAACTAAATGCATGCTCTTCAACCGATCGCTGCCCGCCCGCCTAGCATCACTACTCTGGACGGTTCTGACTTAGAATATGTGGACAACTAGAAATACCTAGGTGTCTGGTTAGACTGTAAACTCTCATTCAAGACTCATATTAAGCATCTTCAATCCAAAATTAAATCTAGAATCGGCTTCCTATTTCGCAACAAAGCATCCTTCACTCATGCTGCCAAACATACCCTCGTAAAACTGACTATCCTACCGACCCTTGATTTTGGAGATGTCATTTACAAAATAGCCTCCAACACTCTACTCAGCAAATTGGATGCAGTCTATCAAAGCCCCATATACTACCCACCACTGCGACCTGTATGCCCTTGTTGGCTGGCCCTCCCTTCATATTCGTCGCCAAACCCACTGGCTCCAGGTCATCTAAGTCTTTGCTAGGTAAAGCCCCGCCTTATATCAGCTCACTTGTCACCATAGCAGCACCCACCCGTAGCGCGCTGCTATGGTGACAGGTATATTTCACTGGTCACCCCCACACATCTCCCTCACCAACTTTAAGCGTCAGCTTACAGATCATTGCACCTGTACATAGCCTATCTGTAAATAGCCCTTCCAACTACCTCATCCCCATATTGTTATTTTGCTCCTTTGCACCCCAGTATTTCTACTTGCACATTCATATTCTGCACACCCTACCATTCCAGTGTTTTTTTGCTAAATTGTAATTATTTCGCCACTACGGCCTATTTATTGCCTTACCTCATTTGCACACACTGTATATAGACTTTTTCTATTGTATGTTGACTGTATGTTTGTTTATTCCGTGTGTAACTGTGTTGTTGTTTGTGTCGCACTGCTTTGATTTATCTTGGCCAGGTCGCAGTTGTAAATGAGAACTTGTTCTCAACTGGCCTACCTGGTTAAATAATGGTGAAATTTAAAAAATGTAAAATACATTACAGCATATCAATGAATATTTGGTGTTTTGTATCACTTGCACTTCTAGAGGCCTCAAAGGCTTCCAAACCGGCAGCGACTACAGGGCAAAACAGGCCAAAGGGAAATGGCGAAATGCTCAAACATTAAAGACTTGCTACCACTTATCTATCCCCTATATATTTTGAATTGATGTGGCACTGTAACCACATAGGAGTTAGATTGGTACAGCATTCTCACGAACAGGTGAAAAAAATGCATTCCTATGGGATATCTGACCTGATGGTTGTACGTCAGTGCCACTTACTGATGTACAACCAGCAGGTCAAATTATGGACTGAGAATGTTTTTACAGAAAGAAAAAAAACATTTGTAAACATAGAAAATTATCTCAGGTATTGAAAGGGTTATTTAAGTAAAGCAACACACCTAGCATTGGAACACATCATTAATTTATTCACATAATTCAATTTAGACATCCAGTAATCGAGTTACAGCTTACTGCTTTCATAAGAAACCTCATGTTAGAATATCCTGACTTCTAGGATGAGCACTGAAAACCTTACAGGACACTAATTAGACTGAAGGGAACTGCTGAAGAGATGCTTGAGCACATTAATTTAATTATCACAAATCTGAGTTTCCTTTTCTTCAACATTAACTTAAATCAATCAAATTGTGTTTTGGGGACAGGACGGAGGGGAGTGATAGACTGTTTGGCAGTTGAGTGACTGAATGGTTTAGGCGGCTTCCTCTTCTCCCTCCTCTTCAAACTCGCCCTCCTCAGCGGTGGCATCTTGGTACTGCTGGTACTCAGACACCAGGTCATTCATGTTGCTCTCAGCCTCAGTGAACTCCATCTCATCCATACCCTCTCCGGTGTACCAGTGAAGGAAGGCCTTACGACGGAACATGGCAGTGAACTGCTCAGAGATACGCTTGAACAGCTCCTGGATGGCTGTGCTGTTGCCGATGAAGGTGGCAGACATCTTGAGGCCACGGGGTGGGATGTCGCAGACAGCTGTCTTCACGTTGTTGGGGATCCATTCCACAAAGTAGCTGCTGTTCTTGTTCTGCACGTTCAGCATCTGCTCGTCCACCTCCTTCATGGACATGCGGCCACGGAAGATGGCGGCCACGGTGAGGTAACGGCCGTGACGAGGGTCACAGGCCGCCATCATGTTCTTGGAGTCGAACATCTGCTGGGTGAGCTCAGGCACGGACAGGGCGCGGTACTGCTGGCTCCCCCTGCTGGTGAGGGGGGCGAAGCCGGGCATGAAGAAGTGCAGGCGGGGGAAGGGCACCATGTTGACAGCCAGTTTGCGGAGGTCGGCGTTGAGCTGGCCAGGGAAACGAAGGCAGGTAGTCACTCCACTCATGGTGGCTGACACCAGGTGGTTGAGGTCTCCATAGGTGGGTGTGGTGAGCTTAAGAGTGCGGAAGCAGATGTCGTAGAGGGCTTCGTTGTCGATGCAGAAGGTCTCATCTGTGTTCTCCACCAGCTGATGCACAGAAAGAGTGGCGTTGTAGGGCTCCACCACTGTGTCGGACACTTTGGGAGAGGGCACCACGCTGAAGGTGTTCATGATGCGGTCAGGGTACTCCTCGCGGATCTTGCTGATGAGCAGGGTGCCCATGCCAGAGCCAGTACCCCCACCCAGGGAGTGGGTGAGCTGGAAGCCCTGGAGGCAGTCACAGCTCTCTGCCTCCTTCCTCACTACATCCATGACAGAGTCTACCAGCTCTGCTCCCTCTGTGTAGTGGCCCTTGGCCCAGTTGTTTCCAGCTCCACTCTGGCCTGCAGACAGAAGTGTCATAACCCATTATTTCCTGGACAATATTTTAGAAGTAGCCTACCACCAAATCTCATATCTGCACTCAACACACCAACCACTCACCAAAGACAAAGTTGTCTGGCCTGAAAATCTGTCCAAAGGGGCCAGACCTGACAGAGTCCATGGTGCCTGGCTCCAGATCCACCAGAATGGCACGGGGGACATACTTCCCACCTGAAAAATGAAATGAATCAAAATGAAATCAAATGTTATTTGTCACATACACATGGTTAGCAGATGTTAATGCGAGTGTAGCGAAATGCTTGTGCTTCTAGTTCCGACCATGCAGTAATATCTAACAAGCAATCTAACAATTTCACAACAACTACACAAGTGTAAAGGAATGAATAAGAACATGTACATAAAATAAGAATAGGGAAATGTTGGGCATACTGAAACTATTATTGCTGTACATGTTTTATGTATGTATTATTTGTTTAAGTGTAGTCAGTTAATTTTTCCTAATTAAAACAGCAGTTTATTTAATTGTGCCTGTTTAAATAATTGGAAACATTGTGGTTTATGTATGCAATGCTATATAATGTGCATACTGTACCTGAGGCCTCATTGTAGTACACATTGATCCTGTCTAGCTGCAGGTCGCTGTCTCCATGGTAGGTGCCAGTTGGGTCGATGCCATGCTCATCACTGATCACCTCCCAGAACTGAGACAGTGAGAGAAAGAGAGAGAATGAGAGAGAGCGAGCGTACAGGGGGATGAGATGCAAGTCAATAGCAATACACAGAAGCATCCATTTAAAACGCAAGTTAGAATATAAATAAATAGATAATGTAATGTGTATTTTCTGTTGCATGGACATTTACCTTTTCAAGAGCAACACAAATAGCATGACTTGCATTAAATATTCCCTTTACATAATTATGTTATCGTCTAAATGCTTCAAATTAAGCATTAAAATGCGATTTAGACCGAAATATTAATCAGGTTGAATATGTAATGTCATAAGAGGGAGGAATGAGTTATTCTAGTAGGCTACCATTTCTTTCCCTTCAACGCCCATATTACAAGGACCCCAAACAACCATTGAGAATGATTCAGCGAAAAAAGAAAAAAAATCTATTTAAAAAAAAATCGGGACATGTCATATCATATGCAACATCGATTAAAATGTAGTTTATCTTGTGCATGGAATGATCATGCATTTTTCGTCCATGGTAGCCTATAGGCCTATTATAGCCTATCGAGGATGCAGTTTTATGGGTGGATTACAAGCGGCCATTCTTAATTTAGCTACGCACTACGCAGAGAGAACGAGAGGTTTATCTAGGTCGCATGCAATCCCCAAATGAAGCAATCTATTTTATTGATATACAATCAAGAGAAGAGTAATACCTTGGCTCCAATCTGGTTTCCGCACTGTCCGGCTTGCAGATGCACTATTTCGCGCATTTTGGATGGAAGGAAGGGCGTTAGCTGTGAGATTTCGACGGTTGAACGAGAAGGTACTGAGCTTGGAGGACTCTCTTTGTCTTCTTACCCAGCTGACTGTCTCATGGACCCGCCTCTTCTGCTACTACTGGGCGGAATCGGTGGCGCAACCTGACGTCATCCCCATGGTAACGAAAGACGGGAGGAAAAAGGGGGATACATCATCCTAGGCTCGTGGAGAGAGCGGATAGGATGCTGTGATTTGGATTTCGCCATTTTATTTATTTTATTTTATTTAACCTTTATTTAACTGGGCAAGTCAGTTAAGAACAAATTATTGTTTACAATGACGATCTACCAAAAGGCAAAAGGCCTCCTGCGAGGACCGGGCCTGGGATAAAAAATAAATAATAACAGTCATAATAATAAATAATAATAATAAATACAATATAAATACAGGGCAAAACACACATCACAACAAGAGAGACAACACTTACATAAAGTGAGACCTAAGACAACAACATAGCAAGGCATCAACTCATGACAAAACAGCATGATAGCAACACAACATAACAACAACATGGTAGAAACATTATTGGACACAGTCAACAGCACAAAAGTCAAGAAGGTAGAGACAACAATACATCACACAAAGCAGCCACAACTGTCAGTAAGAGTGTCCATGATTGAGTCTTTGAATGAAGGGATTGTTCCAGAGATGAATGAGTGTTCCAGAGATGCGTAGTTACACGACTATAGTCCCTGAGTGGTGTAGTGATAGCTGCATGCATCCTACATGCATCCTGCATGCATCCTACAATAAAATCTCCTGTGAGTAGCCTGACATTATCATTGTCATCAAGCCACTAATGAATGTTCAAAGATTTTCCCCAATAATATAAAGTGGTCACAATCACATGTAGTGATACACAAGCTACAAACCACACACTGATGACTGATGTTGAGAGTTTCAATTTCCTTGGTGTCCACGTCACCAACGAACTATCATGGTCCAAACATACCAAGACAGTCGTGAAGAGGGCACGACAAAACCTTTTCCCCCTCAGGAGACTGGAAAGATGTGGCATGGGTCCCCAGATCCTCAAAAGGTTCTACAGCTGCACCATCAAGAGCATCCTGACCGGTTGCATCACCGCCTGGTATGTCAACTGCTCGGCATCTGACCGTAAGGCGCTACAGAGGGTAGTGCGAATGGCCCAGTACATCACTGGGGCCAAACTTCCAGGACCTACTGTATATAATAGGCGGTGTCAGAGGAAAGCCCATAAAATTGTCAGAGACTCCAGTCACCCAAGTTATAGACTGTTTTCTCTGTTACCGCACAGCAAGCGGTCCCGAAGTGCCAAGTCTAGGACTAAAAGGCTCCGCAACAGCTTCTACCCCCAAGCCATAAGACTGCTGAACAATTAATAAAATCGCCACCGGACAATTTACATTGACCTCCCCCTCCCTTTTTTTACACTGCTGCTACTCACTGTTTATTATCTATGCATAGTCACTTGTGTTACTTTTTACTATTACTTTTTATTTTAGTCTACTTGGTAAATATTTTCTTAACTCTTCTTGAACTGCACTGTTGGTTATTAAGGGCTTGTAAGTAAGCATTTCACGGTAAGGTCTACACTTGTTGTATTCGGCGCATGTGACAAATCAAGTTTGATTTGATTTGATATTGACACCAAGCAACAATAACAAATATTTAAAATACCACACTGGAGGTGGAGGCAGATGGTTGATTTATTTTTAACCAATATCCTGAAACCTTGAGTTTTCAAGGGAAACACAGGCTAGCCCATCCAAACCCCTTTCTCCCCCTGTGAACCCCTCTTCATCCCCTTGGTAAATGCAATGAAACTGCACAGGCTTTTGGGGAAGAAACTTGGTTTGCCATTGAGGTTGTGGAAGGGGAAGATTAGAACTACGGAATACCTTTTGAAGCTTTGCTCTATATGAGCATTCATTGGTGTCAAAAGCACTGGCATATAATTATTGCTTTAGATTACACAGTTATCCCTATTGTGAGTTTTATTTGCAAATTATTAATATAGTGCAAGGTACAAACAGGTATAACAGTTGTATACAATGTGTAATGATGTGTATGGCATTTACGTTAGGCCTACATTGTACCTGCCTTTGTTATAACCATGTAAATACATATGTTTTAGGAACACAATGTAATGTGAGGCCAATTTTATTTATGATGATTTTACCAATAATTTTGGTTGATCATATTTTCTTCCTGCTTCATGAGATATATCTTGACAGTCATCTTTCACTTTTCAGTCTTTTAAAGGCTTTTAAAGTTATTGATTGTGTATCTCTATCCACAACCTTTAACAATGTTGCTATTCAAAACATGTAACAGGTTCTAGGCTAAACCAGTTTGCAGCTATTCCACATGTGACCAATAGGGCTCGACTTCCTGTTTCACGTTGCTGTCTGTCACGCAGTACTGTGTGTCTCTGGAGTCACACACAAACACAACTCAACAGACAAGAAAACAGCCTGCACTTTTAAGGTCTGGCATTACAACAAGAACAATAGAAGAATAGGCACTTTGACTATCTGTTTTGAAAATCAAAAGGGAGGTGATTTCTGAAAGACAAAGTAAATAATCTCCACGTTTATATGCTTGACATGGGAATGTAGTATTGTTTAAGCCAGGGGATATCTTCTTCACAGACTCCCGGTACCTGATCAGGTGAAGACATACATGTCATCCAGTGTCTGTCTCCCAGAGGAGGATCTCTCCTGTCCTGTGTGCTGTGACATCTTCAGGGACCCTGTCCTCCTACCATGTAGCCACAGCTTTTGTAAGACCTGCCTACAATGCTACTGGAACACCTCAGCCCTCAGACAGTGCCCTGTCTGCAGGAGAAGAGCTTCCAAGTGCACCCCTTCCTCCAACCTGGCACTGAAGAACCTCTGTGAAGCTTTGCAACAGGGCAGGATTCAGAGCTCAGCGGAGGGGAACAGTGTACTTTGTAGTCTACATGGAGAGAGACTCAGATTCTTCTGTCTGGTGGACAAGCAGCCTGTCTATGTAGTGTGCCAAGCCTCGAAAATACACAAGAACCATGACTGCGTACCCACAGAGAAGGCAGCACAGGATTGCAAGGTGAGAGACTGAATAATAATTGAAATGACTCTAGTATGTATATGCATGAAATAATTTGGCAATGTCTTTTTTCATAGTTAACGTTGCCATTTTCTCATGTAAGGAGCCTGTGGCCCCTGGCAGTAGAATGCTGTTAATCAGGTCTATCCTGACAGGATATGCGAATGTACAGTATTAGCAGAGAAATATAGCAGAGAAATTCCAAAGTGTGTAAAGTATTATATCTGCATTCCTATGGGATAATATCTGATCTGCTGGTTGTATATCAGTTGTCATGTTCTGACCCTAGTTCTTGTGTTATTTCTTTGTTTTAGTTGGTCAGGACGTGAGTTGGGTGGGTTATCTATGTTTTGTGTTTCTATGTTGGTTTTCTCGTTCGGCCTGATATGGTTCTCAATCAGAGGCAGGTGTTAGTCATTGTCTCTGATTGGGAACCATATTTAGGTAGCCTGTTTTCTGTTGTGTTTTGTGGGTGGTTATTTCCTGTTTAGTGTTTTACCTTTCAGGACTGTTTGTTTGTCGGTTTATTGTTTTGTTTCAGTTTTATTATTAAAACATTATGGACACTTACCACGCTACATCTTGGTCCTCTTCTTCTCCTCCAGACGACGAACGTTACTTCAGTGAGTGGTGTTGATGGACATACAGTGTGTTTGCAGAGTAAAACATCTTTAAACATAGTAAATTATCTCAGGTATTGAAAGGGTTATTTTAGTCAGGCGACACACCTGGCATTGAACCTATTGTTAATTTATTTCACATAATTAAATCTAGACATTTAATCGAGTTACAGCTTGCTGCGTTCATAAAAAAACCTCATGTTAGAATACCCTCTGACTTCTAGGATGAGCTCAAAGTAGCACTGAAAACCTTACAGGATACTCTGGACTCCCTCATTAGACTGAAGGGAACCTCTGAAGAGATGCTCGAGCCCATTAAGGTAATCTCCACAGATGTCATCTCAGTTTCCTTTTCATTAAAATGAACTCAACTCCATCAAGTTGTGCTCTAACTGCCCCTCAGAATCAGGCCCTGAAGACAGAGAGGCAGATAAAGGATCTGTTTGTGGAACTCCACCAGTTCCTGTATGATGAAGAGGCAGCGAGGCTAGCTGCTCTGGAGGAAGAGGAGAAGATAGGGCTGATGAACAGTACGGTGACAAAGGCTGCAGCAGGGATGCTATACCTCAAAGAGACTATAACAGTCATAACACAGGAGATAACAGATGCTGAAGACATGACATTGCTCCGGGTTTGTACTGGCACAATTTACACACAAATTAAATAAAGCCAGAATAATCATTTTTGAGGAGAGGATGGGATCATTTTTTTAATTCAGCCACAATATTACACTTTCTTTGTTTTTCAGAATTTTAAAGCCACTATAGAGAGGTATATTGAAATCCCCCACCTCTCTCTAACATTCTATTTTTTCCTCCCTCTCTGCTTTGGAATACTGAACAGGACAATTGTATTATTTTGTCATTTCAGAGCCCAGTGCACAGGGCAGGGTCCAGAGAGGATTTCAGGGGTGCTGATTGATGTGGCACCTCTGTAACCTCAAGTACAGAGCCTGGAAGAAAATGCTTCTGCATGTTGAAAACAGTAAGTCAATTTCAATGGTTAACAGAGATGAGGAGATAAGGAGGTTAACTCCCACAGCATTTTAACCTGGTGGAAAGAAGCTAAAACAGTGGTGAATGACCCAAACCCTTTTCCTGTCTCTAACCCAGTCTCTGGCCCATTTCCTCCTCTTCAGCTCCTGTGACCTTGGACCTAAACACAGCCCACCCCTGCCTCTTCCTGTCACATGACCTCACGTCCCTTCAGTACACCAGCCAGCCCCACCATCTCCCTGACAACCCTGAGCGCTTCCACATGAGTGCAGAGGTCCTGTGTTTTACCTGTCTGACTCTTTTGGTGGTGATGGTGTCTGCTGGCTCCTCCCACACCTGGGCTTGACCGGGCTTAGCTCAGGAAGCCACTGCTGGGTAGTGGATACAGGATGTAACAACGACTGGATTCTGGGCGTGGCCTGTACGTCTGTCACCAGGAATGTGGAGGTCCAGGCCCGGCCGAGAACGTGTTTTGGACCATGTGTCTGCGAGACAGGGAGTACAGAGCAATGACCTCACCACCAACAGCCATGACAGTCACAGAGAAACTCAAGAGGGTCAGAGTGCAGCTGGACTGGGACAAGGGCCAAGTGTCTTTCTTTGACCCTGCTGATGACGATACACCCCTTTACTCTTTCTCACACAAGTTCACAGAGAAAGTGTTTCTGTATTTTTATACGCAAAGCAAACGCCCACTGAGAATCCTACCTGAGAGGACGTGTGTTACAGGGCAACAGAGTGGGGCAGGACATCCTTGTACAGTTCCTGACTAATTTCTGTCAACTCACAAATAGTTTCACTTTTATTTACAGGGTAGTTTGTCAACTATGTAATTGATACTCCATACATACAAGTTTACAGAAATGTTTCCTTTTTCATCTACTGCAGGTGACCTTCCTTAATAGTATCTGTTCTGGTTAAGAATTTCAATAAAGGGAACATGTTTACAATCTGTAAAATTACATAAATCATAAAAATGTGTTCAGACCTTGACACAAATTGTAGATCAGAGCCAACCAAAATCAATGCACTATTGAAAGTGCCAGAATTTTTTCGTAAATAGTTACCTTCGCCGCGAACAATCTTTTCCCATCCTAGATAAAACAAATACATTTTCTTTCCATAGTCGAGTTAAATGAACTTATTCACTATTAACATGTTAACTGCTATAACATTATAAAATGATTAGCTCTAGCCACGCATTGTACACTACGTGTTCATAATCTTTTGCATCCTGGAGTAGGTTCTTGATGGGGTGGTGATTGTAGATGGTTCCGACTGATACTTCTCTTCAGTGATGATAGGGAAGGATGGACCTGTCCATTTTAAACAGCAGGGGGTCAAAATCAGAACGGTCTATGGTAAGATCATTTAATATTCCATTTGAAAATGTTAAAGCTGGGTGTCTCTGTATGAAGGCGCTCAGGGCTGTGGAATAGTCAATTTTTCAGGGGGTTGTGTATGAGTCCATGTTAAATACAGGGGTGTCAGAAGGGTCTCTGTAGGAAGGAGATGGGCGGTGAGCCCACACTGCTGGGGCTGTGGAGGTGTGACTCATACGAGCCAGGGGTCATACCCATCACCCCCTTTGTCTCCGGCATCTCCCCTCGCAGGAAGTCATCCTCATCTGCATCCGAGCACTGAGACAGAGAGAAAACAGCCAATCAAACCACAAAAACAACCAATAGGGAGACACAGCATCCAATCATGTGTGTGCCTGAGAGAATACAAGACTGTCTGTGTTTTACCTGTCTGACTCTCTTGGTGGTGATGGTGTCTGCTGGCTCCTCCCACACCTGGTAGAGGGGCTCGATGAGTTTACTTGACCTGGAGAGAAGAAAAACATGATCAGAAATGGAAAATTAACTCTCTTCTTAGAGTTCAGGTTGTACTATTGCCATTTCCAACCAATTTCTCCTGTTTTGTGCCTACTGATATGTGGTCTCTGAGAAGGGTTCATGGGTTACCTCTTGAGCACGTAGGGGTCGAAGGGGAAGAAACTGTCCAGGGGGTTGGTGTTGGTGGACACACAGTCGCCCCCCACGGAGCTGCGGACCACGGGGAGAACATGGCGGTTGTTCCTCTCGATGATGGTGTAGCAGAACACCAACTGGTACTTTCTGTGGATGGATGGATACACGTCTGGGTCAAACAACCACTTCACATTTTTAGAAGCAGACAAAAACTAACACAGTGCTGTAGCAGAGTGTAATTGATGTGTGACTGGCTAAAAGGGTGGTTGGTTGGTGTACCACTGTACCTGGTGATGGCAGCAAACATGTTGGTGACGGCAGGCAGGCAGACCTTCAGAGGGTTGAGCTGACACATCACTATCCTCTCTAGGTTCAGACCCTGCAGGTACGCCAGCCCTGGGAGGAAAACAGACATACACTTATATAATACTGGAAACTGGTAGAGAGCCCCCCACCCCCCCCCCCCCCCACACACACACACACACAGACACACAGATTGCCAGCACAGTGAGATAGAGATATATATATACACACAAACCAACTGATTTAAAAAAAATTGTATCTGTGTAAGTGTGTGTTTTACACGCATGTGTAATCCCCTACCTTTCTTCATGTCGCCCTCCAGGATGCTCCTGTGTCTGAATATGAGTGTGTAGAAGACAGCCTGGCAGGCGTTGTAGAAGGGCCCGTGTAGCGTGATGTCACAGTAGGCCCGGGAGCCGGAGTCCTGGCTGTCTATGTATAGGTGGAGCCAGGGGACCAGCAGGTCCAGACACGCACGCACCGTACTGCAGGACGGAGAACAGTCAGAGAATCTTAGTTAGGGAGTTAGGAGGGACCAAAGAGTATGCTGCGTAGAACCAACCACACCCCAACATGCTCTAAGGAGCCCTTTCTGAAGAGCAAAAGTACACTTTTGAATATTTAAAGAGGACAGAGGGTGTGACTCACGCGACGGGCAGGAAGTTGGCACGGGCCAGGAAGCTACCCATGTAGCCAGCGGCAGATTGGCGCAGTACTGCCGGGTGAGACAGGCTCTGCAGTAACCTCCACAGGTGTTCCAGAAACGCCTCTGCCAGAGCCTGAGTGGTCAAACACACAGCCAATCAATCAAGTTACCCACTCAACCGTTCTATAAAATGCCACTACTATAAAGCCGCACGGATGCACACTGTTGCGAGTACTGACCAGTCTGAAGCTGCAGAGGTAGAAGAGGGCGTATTGGACGTGACAGGAGGCGTGTGTAGGTAGGATAAGTTTATCAAACACACACACCAGGTCCTTGTATAGATCCTTAGTCCGCTCCACATCCAGACAACCTGCCAGAGAGAGAGTAGAGGGGGAGAGAGATGGAGGGGTGGAAGATGAGAGAGAAAGGGAGCAGAGTAAGCACTTTCTTATCATATGTCTAGTGAGTGTGTGTGAAGACCCTGTGCTCACCGTTGACGTGGCACATGTCCTTGATGAAGGCCAGCAGCACAACCATGAGAGTGTCCAGTCTCTCAGCAACAGGGTGGACCATCACATTGGTCCCTGCTGGACTGGACTTCACTGAACAAACATCCTCATCCTGTGTGATAGAGAGAGATGAGGGAAACGTCACACCACATTAGTCGCAAAATGGAGAACTATCACATCAGTGACTGTTGTATGTAAAACATAGCAGATCTAGTCAGTCACCATGTCAAAGAGGCCCTCCTCTTCCTGCTCTCCTTTCATCTCCTGCTGCACAGCGTTCTCCTCCACCTCCTCTATCTCTCCCCGAGGAGCACTCACCTGGAACACAACACAGTGTTAGCACACAAAAAACACATTTCTCAGTGAAGAACTGGAAAGCCAAAACACACACACACACAGGAGCAACTGTGGCTTAACAAACACACTTACGTCCAGTTTGAGCATCCTACTGATGATGAGTTCCAGGACGTCTCGTCGTAGAGAGGGGATGTACACCGCCACCCGCAGAAGGTTATGGACATAACACTCCTGGGGAGAGAGAAAGACAACCATACTGTACAACAATCTGACAATTAAAAAAACAAATATGAGGCTACCCACCGTAGCCACTGCTTACCAGGGTTCTGGAAGATTTCTGCACAAAGGGAAAGTTTTCAATCAGAATGGGCACCAGGAAATGGCTGGTGCTGAAATGAGAAGGACGAAAAAAACATTTTGTTACCAGTTTGCATTGGGGGTCAACAATTCCCAAGGTCAGACCTGGGTCTGAAAATGACCCAGCAACATGTTGTAGGATTGTCTTATGGCTACTTACGATGGGACATATCTGCCAATCAGCTGCAGGGCCTGATGACACTGGTCAAAACTTCTTGGAAGGTCTTCAAATCAAGAAAGAAGAGAAAGGGTTAAAACTGTGCATAAATGAAAAAACGACTTGCCGTTTTGAACTAACATCCAACGTTGAACAAGTTGGATTTGTGAACTGGGTGTCATTATACCCTTTATATTGTAATGGAACCTTTATATTGTAATGGAACTTTGTTTCTGTAACGTTTGAAGTAAAAACAAATTGTAACATTGAAGTAAAACAGATTTATGAAGAGGTCTGTCAGCCTGACAAATCAGGAACCATAAGGGGTGGGACTCCTGCAGTGAAGGTCACCAGTGCTAGAGTCTCCATGCATTATCTTCTCTACACCTCACCTCCCTTATCATCCTCACTCTTCAAGGACTTTAGAAGTGTGCCTAGTTTCCCTAAAAGGACGAGTGGAGCAGCCTTTTACCAACCGCATTCTCAGGTCACTATGAATTTACTGCAGTGTGTATTTCAATGAAACATTTCAGGGACCGTCCGTTGAACAATCTTGGTTTTCCATTGCAAACCATAATGAAACAGTAACACCTACTTTCATCGTCATCATCCGAGTCAGAGATGTCCACTCCTCCCTCACAGATCTTCACTCTCTCTGGAAAGGAAGGCAAAAACAATACGTCTTCAAAGTAGCCATATTGAGTTATCAGAATGTCCACGCAAACAGACAGGAACTCACTGGGTATGAAGTTGGAGACCACCATCTTGAGGCAGGCCCGGAGGTAGACCGTCTGAGCAGATACCAGGTTACTGAGGAAGGCCAGATACTCCTCCACTACGGCAGGGCTTCGACCCAGCCACGGCAGCCTCTGGTACACAGAGACACAAGGGGTAGATACAGCATTAGAAAACTGTTCCTGGCCTGGGCAGTACTGTCCATCTCTTGATTCAAGTGTTCCATCCTCACCAGAGCCACATAGATCAGCTGCTCATGGTCTTTGCTGAGTTGTGTCACACAATTCCGGAACTCCTGCAGCCAGTTGATGATTTGGGCATCCTGTCAAAAAAGGAAGACATTCTATTATCATTAAGACCTCTGGAAAAGTCCTTGTTACACTGTACATGTAGCATAACTGCTAGTCGTGCTCATTTACCTTGATATCTGGATCTGCCAGCTGATGTTTCAACAACTCATAGTCACTGGTGTCTCCCTTGAAAAACAACCAACCAGCAGCAAATACTGTCATATGTATACCAGGTTATAACTACATTCCAGATGAATCACATAAGTGTCTAAGGCATCCATGTTTGGCTTCACTGGATTGGAAATCTCACCTGTTTGAATTTCGCTAACGTGGCAACAACATTGCCTCCAAACCGCACCGTCTTCAAGGAGGGAGTGTTCATGAAATCTCTCCCCTTAATCTCCATGCTTTACACACAAGCGCGGGGGGGGGGGGGGGGGGGGGGAATGATGGCAACAATAGCGCGCGAGTCAATTGATTGAGATACAGAGTGGTAAGCAAGTATTGTGAACCATAAAGCATGACAACACAATACCGTTAGAACAGCTTGCTATAAATGTGCTAGCTACCATTCGTTTGATGGTAATGCGTTTACAGAAACGTATTTGAACGGCTTCAGTCTTACCAATCAAATTAAATAGTGTTCAGATAGCTACAATTCTATTTGTAACGCAAAATACTGTTTCGATCGTGATACAATGAAACGTGCCTTCTCCATGCCGCTAACTTCACAACAGGAAGAGAAAATGGTGACCGATTTTATTTACGGAAATGAATGGTAGATTCTTCTTCCTGTACTAGCGCCATGCTCTTCTATGGTGCATTACTGCTACCTACCGTGGCGGAGAATAGGCATATTTGATAGAACAGTTCCATCAGAACATGTCGCTGCCTATCTGGATTGAGCGTTATCAATCCGACTCTAATACTGCACTCTAAATTCATGGGGAGGGATTATAACATTGGGCACTGCATTTGGGCTCCCGAGTGGCGCAGCTGTCTAAGGCGTCACTACAGTCCCTGGTTCGAATCCAGGCTGAATCACATTCGGCCGTGATTGAGAGTCCCATAGGGCTGCGCCCAATTGGCCTGGGGTAGGCCGTCATTGTAAATAAGAATTTGTTCTTAACTGACTTGCCTAGTTAAATAAATGTTACATAAAATTGCAGGGAATGTTTTTTCAAGCAGTAATGCAATAATTGACAGCGCTTACCTCAATTCAAGACGTGGTGAAATCATGAACATTCATGATGTACTTGTCCTGCTCTGAGTGTGTGTTTCTTCCAACAGTTCATCCAGCAGGCTCCCCACATGGCGCATGGGTTCAACCCGGGCATGTAGCCTGGTCTCATAGACCAGACATAACATAGTAAACGTAAATTCGGGAACTATCAAAGTATAATTATGTGTTTTATTTGGTATGGTTACATAAGACAGATGGTTATTATTATGGTTATAAAATTAGGGTGTTGGTCGGGGTGGATGGGTAGGCATATAACATGAAAGTCTACCAACCCAAAGGTTGTGAGCTCAAATCTCATTAGGGATAACTTGAGCATTTTAGCTAATGAGCAAATTTTCAACTACTTACTACTTTTTAGCTATGCAACTGCTTAGCATGTTAACTAATCCTTCCCCTAACCCTAACCTTAACTCTTTTAGCGAACCCTTCCCTAACCATAAGGTTAGCCACCTAGCTAGAATTTGTAACATATACTGCGTTTTGCAAATTCGTAACATATAGTGTGTTTTGCAAATTCATAACAAATAAACATATAACATAACATGGACATCCACAAATGAATACATACCATATTAAACATATCATACTAAATGGGGTGTTTCAGATTTACATACAGAATATTACGAAATGCCCTGAGACCAAGTTGAGGCATGAGACCAAACCAGATGCTGGCTGAGCTGAAGCAGCAGTAACAGTGATTGCTGCACAATTGGCCCAGCTTCGTCCAGGTTTGGACGGTGTAATCCGTCATTGTAAATAAGAATTTGTTCTTAACTGACTTGCATAGTTAAATAAAACAAAATAGATCTACAATGCAACGCATTGGCTTTAGGCACATTTATTCCCACTGATTTACTAGATATCTACTCAACACTATCAGTCGCTATATCTCAACACTACTCATCCACTCAAAGCCCTACACATCCACTCAGACATACCTGTACACGCAGTATTGCATTTCGGTCATTGAAAATGTTGTGCCCATTAGGCACAAACTGGTTGAATAATTTCAACAACAAAAAATGCAATGTGATGACTTTGAATCAACAGTGATTCAACCAGTTTGTGTCCAGTGCAGTGGCGATTTTAGCATGTAAATGTTGGTGGGGCAAACTAAACATATATTTTCTTAGATCCATCCCAGCAAAGCCACTACACAACACAACAATAAACAATACATGAATTGCACTATAACGGTTACAAATGGTGCCCACAAACTGTTAGGGCCTACATAAAGCTGTCCCAAAAGCAGTCCCAACACCTTACCACTGCTACACCTGGCTGTCAGCGGAGCCTTGTCTGGCAGCAAAACAGTTAATTCAGCCTAATTTATTGCCTTTTAAAAACAACATAGCTGATATGGCTGACTTGCTTAAACAAATGTGGTTTCTACTGACAATTTAGATGTACAAACTATGGCATAAGTGGATGACGAGCGAATAAGAGGCAATCCGTAATTTGATTAAGACATTAATGAACGAGGTAGGATGGACGCAGACAATATAACTATTTGCTCAGCACTTTTGAAATGTACAGCAACAGAATTCAGAACATGGACCTTTCTTACAGTATTCTTCCTGTACACCAAGTCAGAACTGTAGGATAAATAAAGGGGGCATATAAGCAGACAACTAAAACTCTTACAATATTCAATTACAACATTTTGCTAAAACAGGCTATAGGCTACATGTACACCAAGTCAGAACAGTAGGCTAAATCATGAGGGGAAAAGGGACCAAATTATTAGGATGAGGCACATGGGCTATTAACAGCTTACTACACAACATACACTTAGTATTACTTTCTTAGCTACAGTATACAAATCTCCCTAGCATATTACATAATTTATGCAGCAGCATACAAGACGTTTTTGGACTCACCTTGTTGTGCTGTGCTCACGGCGGTCCTTCTTGGGCAAACTTTGTCATCAAAGTCCAGCATTCTTTGGATTTATGGTTCTTTCAAGACAACTGGGAACTCTGAAAAAACAAGGTTGAATCACGTTGACATCAGTGATCTTCAGGTCAGCGCTCTAGAAAGAGGCCCCAGTTCCCGACTTGCAATTCCGAGTTGGATGATCGTTCAAAACTTATTTTCCCAGTCGGAGCTCCTTTTTTCCGAGTTCACAGTTGTCTTGAACTCACTGAAATTTGAGATTTTCCAGTTCCAAGTTTCCAGTTGTTTTGAGCGCAGCAGAAGTCATGCTGGATTGAGAGCATGGCCAATGTTGAGTGTTTATCCTTTTAAGCTGGGAAAACTTGGACCACACACCCACTCCACTGAATAGCAGGCTAGTGATTTATTTGCAATGCTTGCAGTTCGCCACTGATTCCTTCCAAACCACTCATTGTTGAATTTGTGATTTCCAATTTTTTGTGTAATGTACATGTCCAATGGCCGATGAGCACAGATACGGTTTATCTACAATTTCATATGATAAGGATTGAAAAGGATTTGCCAGTAGATTGTCGACTTGATTCATGATGATGACTCCTAGCTTGCTAGCTAAGATTTTAAAAGTCTGATGTTGACATGATCAGTCTGTCACGCCCTGGCCATAGAGAGGCTTTTATTCTCTATTTTGGTTTGGCCAGGGTGTGACTAGGGTGGGCATTCTAGTTTCTTTATTTCTATGTTTTCTATTTCTTTGTGTTTGGCCGGGTGTGGTTCTCAATCAGAGGCAGTTGTCTATCGTTGTCTCTGATTGAGAATCATACTTAGGTAGCCTTTTTTCCCACCTGTGTTTGTGGGTAGTTGTTTTCTGTATAGTTTTAGTTACCTTACAGAACTGTTTGTTTCTCGTTTTGTTATTTTTGTTCTAGTGTTCAGATTTAAATAAATATCATGAACACGTACCACGCTGCGCTTTGGTCCACTCCTTCTTCATCAGACGAGCCTTACAGAACTACCCACCACCAAAGGCCCAAGCAGCGTGGCCAGGAGAGGCAGCCCCAAAAAATGTTTTAAGGGGGGGGCACACGGGACGGTCGGCGGTGCTGAGGATGGAACCAGAGCCAGTCGGGGTGAACTTGGAGGGGAGCGAAGGTAGTGAAGCAGAGACAGTGAAGGAGTTGATGGGGAGATTGGAGGAGAGAGCTATGAAAGAGCTGCTGTGTTGGTGCATGAGGCACGACATTCGCCCTACTGAGCGTGTCCTCGGATTGATGTCACCTGAGTCAGCTCTCCATACTCGTCCTGAGGTGCGTGCTAGCCGTCTGGTGAAGCTGTGCCAGCCCCACGCACCAGGCCTCCTGTGCACCTCCCCAGCCCTGCATGTCTTGTGCCAGCTTGGCGCTCCAGACCTCCGGTGCGCCTCCACAGCCCGGTGAGTCCTGCGCCGGCTCTACGCACGGTTTCCCCAGTTTGCCAGGAGAACCCAGTGCGGCTGGTTCCAGCTCCCCGCACGTGCCGGGCTAAAGTGGGCATGCAGCCAAGAGGAGCGGTGCAAGTGCTAAGCACCAGAGCTCCAGTGCTCCCCCACAGCCCGGTTCGACCTGTGCCTGCTCTCTGGAGGTGCCGGGCTAAAGTGGGCATTCAGCCGGGAAGAGTGGTGCCCAGGATACGCACCAGATCTCCAGTGCTCCCCCACAGCCCGGTCCATCCAGTGCCTCCTCCAAGGACCAGGCCTCCAGTAGGTCTCCCCAGCCTGGTCCATCCAGTGCCTCCTCCAAGGACCAGGCCTCCAGCGACGTTCTCCTGTCCGGAGCCTCCAGCGACGTTCTCCAGTCCGGAGCCTCCAGCGATGGTCTCCAGTCCGGAGCCTCCAGCGACGGTCTCCAGTCTGGGGCCCGCAACGAGGTGCCTAGTCCGGGGCACGCAATGAGGGTGCCCTGTCCGGGGCACGCGGAGGGGGGTCTACGTCCCGCACCAGAGCCGCCGCCGTAAAGGAGGCCCACCCGGTTTTGCGGCCGGAGTCCGCACCTTTGGGGGAGGGGGGTACTGTCACGCCCTGGCCATAGAGAGGCTTTTATTCTCTATTTTGGTTTGGCCAGGGTGTGACTAGGGTGGGCATTCTAGTTTCTTTATTTCTATGTTTTCTATTTCTTTGTGTTTGGCCGGGTGTGGTTCTCAATCAGAGGCAGCTGTCTATCGTTGTCTCTGATTGAGAATCATACTTAGGTAGCCTTTTTTCCCACCTGTGTTTGTGGGCAGTTGTTTTCTGTATAGTTTTAGTTACCTTACAGAACTGTTCATTTCTCGCTTTGTTATTTTTGTTCTAGTGTTCAGATGTAAATAAATATCATGAACACGTACCACGCTGCGCTATGGTCCACTCCTTCTTCATCAGACGAGCGTTACACAGTCCAATAAAAGATACGGTAGATATGTGATTTGATATAATTTTTTCTGTGGCCAATGACCTTGGATGGGATGGGCACTTCGAATGTAACTTTATGGCAGGACCCAAGGGGCTTTAATTTTCTATCTTTACCCGTAGATTTGGCGGTGACGTAGTGTCCCCATGAGTGACAAAACACTGAGCCAATCACAGAGCAACTAGAGAACACTACCAACCCCTACGCTCAGTATTTTTTGCTGGCTGCCCCACCACCACAGAAAGCACTGAGCTAGGATGAAACACCTGCATTTTGGAGTTGCTTTACTCAAGAAAGCAAAAAAGAGACCAAGTGTAACCAAGAGGAGACCAAAACGCAGCGTGGTAAGTGTTCATTTTAATATAATAAATAAACTGAACACTGAAACAACAAAAAACAACAAAGAGCGTGAACGAAAGCGAAACAGTCCTGTCTGGTGTCGACACAAAACAGCAAACAACTACCCACAAAACACAGGTGGAAACAAGCTACCTAAGTATGGTTCTCAATCAGAGACAACGATAGACAGCTGCCTCTGATTGAGAACCACACCCGGCCAAACACACAGAAAAAGAAAACATAGAACACACAACATAGAATGCCCACCCCAACTCACGCCCTGACCAAACCAAAAAATAGAGACATAAAAAGGATCTCTAAGGTCAGGGCGTGACACCAAGTTTGTATGCGGCTTTATTAACTCAATGATATTTAATTTTTTACATTGTTTGCAAACTGATATGTGACACGTATTAATGCAAAATAACATTAAAAACAGGCAACAAAAAAAGAAAGATGTATATGTATATACAGTACCTTTGAAGAGTATTCAGACCCCTTGAATTTCCCCATTTTTTTTTTTTTTTACGTTACAGCCTTATTCTAAAATGGATTAAATAAAAAAATCCACTCAGCAATCTGCACACCCCATAATGTGAAAATAGGTTTTTAATAAATTATTACGCATTGTACACTCAATGCCAGTACACTAAACATATGAAACGTTTCTCCCACCCCAGATCGGGTTGAGACATAAAAATCTAAAGTACCATCAATTGCAATTCTAGCAACGTGATCTACGTGATTCGCTGCCTGTGCGGCTTATTTTTCCTATGAGAACCTCAAGGGAGTTCCGCACTAGAACAGGGTTCCTCAACTGATTTTGGCCCACAGGTGGTTTTATTTGGTCCCCCAATCTTTCTGAGAGACATTTTTATTTATTTATTTAGTATTATTTTGGGGGGCATGAAAGACTGTAAAAACACCAGGAAATCAGCTCCAGGTGATTTTAATTTAAGAAATCTGTTCCCAAGTATTCTTAAATATAAACAAGGTTTAAAATTATTATGTTCTAGTCAAACATTATATCTGTTTGGGCTTCTTGCAGGCAATTTTCAATCCACAAATTATTTGTGATTTTGTTCCGGCCCACCGACCTTCCGCTCAAGAAAAAACAGCAAGCGGCTGAATCTAGTTGATGATCCCTGCACTAGAATGTATGAGTCCTGAAGTGCCTTTTGACTGCTGACCCCAACAGCCCAGTGGCCCTCCATTTCAAAGAGTGAGGACACTTAGTGAGTTCTTTTACTTTGGAATTGAACAAGTCAGCAAAAACAAATGCAGTGCGATGTTGACAAACAGCAAAGTTCCAGAGAGATGTTCTGGATCCATTCCTTAGATACTTTAGTCCCCAGAGGTCTTAACCTGGAGACGGACCATAGTATTAGTTTTTGTTTGTCAAGTGACAACCCCCCATTTGTACTTGTTGATTATACATGCAGGGAGCCTACCAGCTCTCTAACTGTTGTCCAAACCAGTTTTAGACCTCTTTTCCTAAGCTTTTGATGTTTTTTGTTGTTATCCCTAGTTTTGCTTAGCCCTGTTTATATTCCAATATCCAACATATTGAGCATGTATTATAAAGTAAAGGTTATATATCAATTACACCTACTGCAGTTGAAAAAAGCTTGCCCAGTTTTCCAATCGTTTTTTTACTGGTTCCACTTCTGTAGTCCATCACTAGGTGGAGACATTGACCACAGTACCCCACACCCTGAGTGTCAACCTGTACGGTCTACCACACCATCTCTCATTAACGCCACCAGTTTAAGCGTTTTCTCCCTAATTGTCTGCCCCATATAAACTTGTGACTTTGTGATTATTCTGAAAAATGCCATTGAAGGCCGAAAAAGTAAATCTTTTAAACTTGCTTAATAAAAGTAGGAATTTTTAATGGTGTGAGCCTTGTGCCTTTTCCTTTCCAATTACACATTTTTAGGTTGCACCTCAACTCACATTGGTTGAGCACCCTCTACTTCTTTCCAAAAGCTCCAGAGGCTGTCATTACCTGCTGGGGTAATGAGGGGGCGGATTTTTTTCTCAAAGATTTGACCACTTTCCATAATTTACCTGGATTTCCACCACACTCAGATACACAATTCAAAAAGTATATTGACTTTGCTTATCTAACCAGAGTAAGACATCTATTTCTCAAATGTCTGAAGGACTGCCAGTCACAGGAAGAATCAGTCAATCTAGCCTTAGATTGACTTTCATTAAATATTTCTGACAATTCATGCGTGAACTATGGGTTAAATATGTCCTTTACCCTTCATCTCTTCTGTGGGGGATTCTTATCTCCAACAGAGTTAAACAGAGAGGTAAAACGTTTAAGGGCCTGATCCGAGTCAGAGATAGAGGACACACTCTCCCAATCATGCAACCCCAAGTCATACAGGAAATGTTGTTCATTAAAAGTTCTAAAATGTCTCTTTGTAATAATGCATCTACATGATTTAGGTTGCTTAGTATCGCTAATGCAGGCAATGGGACAATGGTCACTGAGCTTGTTAGCAAAGATTCCATTAGCTCTATACTTTCAGAATGATATCCAAAATAGTAGATTTCTCAGGGTGTTTTAATTTGGGGCAAGCTGATTTAGTTACCAGTTGAGTTAAATTTAGGTCAGTACAAATATATGTCAGTCAATCTGATACTGGCATCAAGCAATCCAGGTTAAGATCACCCAAAATTCAGAATTCAGAATGAGAATAGTTAGCAAGTCAGATAATTTGCTAAGAGCAATTGGGAGGGCCAAGGGAGGGCAATAAACTCCCACTAACATTAGTTGGGCATTATTACAAAGGCTCACATTTAGGACAATCCATTCAAATTGCTTGGGGACAGAGGTGGTAATACACATAGCAACATTCAAGTTGTTCTTCATGAATTTGGAGACACCTCCACTTCTGCCAGCACTGTCAGATCTTTAAACATTATATCCATTTAGAGACATATCAGAGCCTGGCACATACTTTTTTAACCAAGTCTCAGTAATTAACAAAATGTCAGAGTTAGTTTGAGAAGCCAGAATTTCAATAAGATCCATTTTCGAAATCAAACTTCTGACATTTACATGAATCAGTCCAAGACCACAGCTGTGGGAATTCAGAGAGTCTAACACAAACATGCTCTGATCAGTAGGTAACCCTCTATATGAAATGGCCATGGGGTTGGCTAGAAATTGTATAGATACAAGATTGCTTAGAACTGTGCAATTTGGTCTATGCCTTGAACAAGGACGTGGAATAATACAAGACTCGATTAGGGTTACCTGTTTCCCCCAGTTTCAGGTTACCTGTAATTGCATTATTGTTTTCAAGCGAGTACAAGATTCTAGTCTAGGCTGCAACGGTGACAAAGGCCTGTGGTTTGAATGTTTCATTCCATTTGGATCAGTTGTGAGTCTACTCTAGACTGTTTATAAGGTCTCGAAAGGCGCCGTAGCAGGCCAGTCTAGATGTATTTTAACTTTTGATACTGAGACACGCTGTCTGTTGCAGATCATCATTCTTCCTGGTAGGTAAAACTGGCTAATGTGTTGGTCCAGTGTCACTTTGATTATGCCTGAAGATCATGGTTCACCAGCAGCCCCAAATATGTCAAGAATAAACTACAGGACAGACAATTTTGTCTGTACCGATGTAATTTGTCTGTATCTATGTAATTATATATGTATTTATGTACAAAAAAAGCTGGGACCACAATGGAAATACGTTCCCGACTTTATTGTGCAATCCCCGTCACAACAATCTTTGTACTTTGTGTATAGTGTATACGTATTTTTTTTTTACCTGACACAATTATCAATCAATCCAATGGAAAGAGACAAACAAAACAAAAAGTTTAATAACATTCAAAGATTGCCAAGGCAAGGATTCGATACTGCGTAGGCCTACAAGGTAGGGGAGGAAGTACTTTCTGTTTGTCGAAATTGACATAGTCTATTTATTGTGGTGTTGAAAAAGCAAACCACGATACTGAAGTGGCCGAAGTCTGTATGCTTTGTTTATTGGTTGTGTGGTGCATTGTCACAGAAAGTTGTTGGGGGAAAATGTGTTGCATATATTTTATATAATAAAAAAATAGGCCGTCATTGTAAATAAGAATTTGTTCTTAACTGACTTGCCTAGTTAAAAAAAGGTTAAATAAAAAAATTATAATAATATGGCATCAAAATGTTGAAAATCTGATTTCCCCCTAGTTTATCATTGTCTGCAGCCGTAGTGTCGTACCCCTAGCTGATCATTGTCTGCAGCCGTAGTGTCGTGGTGTAATACATCGTAGTGTAATGAAACAGTCAGCGACAGTGAGCGACTCCACCTTCTGGCCGGTAGCCCTGCGTGTAATCGACTGTGCCACAAAAGCATGCTGAAGTGGCAAAGTCGAAATGCACGTTTATAAGCAGAGTCGCGAGTTATTGTTATTTGTGATCGTAAACATATTATATGGGGGGGGGGGGGGGGGGGGGGCAATTTATTGTACAGTACAAGGGGAGGGTCATGTGAAACTTCATTATCAACATATTTTGCCACAGGAGGTTGGTGGGACTGGCTCTTGTTAATGACTGGAGCGGTGATAGTGGAATGCTATCAAATACGTCAAACACATGATTTCCAGGTGTATGATGCCATTCCATTTGCTCCATTCTGGTCATTATTATGAGCCGTTCTCCCCTCTGCAGCCTCCTGTGGTTTGTTTGTAGAGTGATTCAGTTGGTTTTAGAAGGGTGGCCTTCCTAAATATTAATTTACCATTTGGTCTCCTCCCACTCCCCTGCTCTATATCATCCCATCTCTACACCGTGTCTGTAACATACCTGTCGTGGGCTTGGCTATATAGGCCTACATGCACACAGCTACATCGAGCTCTGTACATTTATTTAGGAAGCTCCGTGGTTGTGGGGGAGCGCAGCTCTAGCTCTATACGCCGCCGTGCAATTCCAGCAGTCAACTTCAAATTTAAAAATGAGGTTTTAACTGTTACTGTCCTGGCGTCGGACCTATTCGAGATTTGTTTTAGCCCCTTGTCGGAGAAGAGGGGTTTGTCTAGGAGGGATACAGCTTTTGTAAAAATTGACTTTTCATAGCATTTAGGAGAAGGGTTAGGTTTAGCTAAAATGCACAAAAAACTACTTTTGACGTCAATTTGACAAAAACTGTAATCCATCTAGACATGACCGGAGAAGAGGCGAGAGGGAGGGGGCAAGAGTGCGCAATGACGGATAAAGAGCATGAAGGGAGAACGGGAAGAAGAGGATCCGACAAAGATCAGGTTTGGTTTACTATTCTAACACGTGTCACGCAATTTCGTACATTAAATAGCCATTGTCTTTTTAGCATTATTTTATCCCCAATTAGCTGCGTTTGAGGCAGCGGTACTCTTCCTGGGGTCCAAAAAGTGAACAAAACAACATATCAAATACAAAAAATACATAAATATACACTGTATATATACAACAGTATGTGGACACCTCTTCAAATTAGTGGATTCGGCTATTTCAGCCAGGTGTATAAAATCTCCCTAGACACATTGGCAGTAGAATGGCTTTACTGAAGAGCTCGGTGACTGTCAATGCTGCACCTTTCCAACAAGTCAGTTCGTAAAATGTCTGCCCTGCCAGAGCTGCCCAGTTTAACTGTAATTGCTGTTATTGTGAAGTGGAAATGTCTAGGGGTAACAACTGCTCAGCTACGAAGTGGTAGGCCACACAAGCCCAATAATGTTTGTACCATGTTGTGTTGCTGCCTTGCTATGTTGTTGTCTTAGGTTTCTCTTTACATAATGTTGTGTTGTCTCTCTTGTTGTGATGTGTGTTTTGTCCTATATTTATATTGTATTCAATTTTTATTATTATTTTTTAAATAAATCTGCACAACCGCAAATTGATCGTAAATGGCACATTATTCTTATGTGGTGACAGGGAGACAAGAATAGCTGAATTCTCAATCCTTGTGACAGTTACTTACTCATCAATGTAGGCAAGGCATACTACTGTAGGCTTGCTGTTTTGTTCATACCTTCTAACAAGGTTCTGTATGACTTTATTGCATTTCTTTGTCGACGTTTAACCGTTTTTTGAGTGGCAATGACGGGATAATGTCTGCGTTGTTGTGACACGCGCATCCGAATCACCAGGGCAGGCTAGTCCATCTTTTTCGTTGGACATACGACTAATTTAAGTTGTACAGCTGCTGCCAACTGTCCCACAGGAGACCTTTTGGTAGGCCATCATTGTAAATTAGAATTTGTACTTAACTTACTTGCCTAGTTAAATGAAAGTACATGACTTTGGAATGAGACGTTTGACGAGCAGGTGTCCACATACTTTTGGTCATGATGTGTACATTTATAATTTAGTCATTCAGCAGAAGCTCCCACCCAGAGCAACCAACAGCTAGTGCATTCTTCTTAAGATAGCTAGGTGAGACAACCACATATCACAGTTGTATCCCAACCACATATCACATAGGCTATGTAATACAAATGCGAAATATAATACAAAATGCATAAAAATGTCTGTCTTCAGTCCCGGTTGTGCCATAAGGTGTTCTTTTTCTTCTTTGGGTATTGGCAAGCCAAAATCGTGTGTGAATGGTAGCCTACTACAGCATATGCAGAAAGGGTTTTCTGTTTCTGTGTTAAATATTTCACTGAATGCAGAAAGTATAGTATTAACTGACTTTTATTATAGAATAAATAATGTTTATCGCAAAAGAAAAATCAATTTAGATGGAATTTAGATGTAAAATTGAGGTAGCCTATGTCATTCCTCTCCTTTTCGTGTTTTTTCTTTATTTAACTAATTGCTTTCTTTTCTGTTGCTGAAATTCAGTAGGCTAAAGTGCTTACAGAACCAGGAAACTTGTAACTTAATCTTACAGTTCCACTTAACCTGTTGTACCCTAATCTTGATATAGCCTACATTCATCAATGCCAGTAGCTCTACATTCAGCAATGCCAGTAGCTCTACATTCATTGGCAAAAATCTACCACCTCAAGGCTCTATAGTATAAAGCTATTGGCAAATATTTTTTAAATAAATCTGCACAACCGCAAATTGATCGTAAATGGCACATTATTCTTATGTGGTGACAGGGAGACAAGAATAGCTGAATTCTCAATCCTTGTGACAGTTACTTACTCATCAATGTAGGCAAGGCATACTACTGTAGGCTTGCTGTTTTGTTCATACCTTCTAACAAGGTTCTGTATGACTTTATTGCATTTCTTTGTCGACGTTTAACCGTTTTTTGAGTGGCAATGACGGGATAATGTCTGCGTTGTTGTGACACGCGCGTCTCGAATCACCAGGGCAGGCTAGTCCATCTTTTTCATGCATGAACTGATAGGACGAGAGGTTGGACATACGACTAATTTAAGTTGTACAGCTGCTGCCAACTGTCTCACAAACAAAGTAGTTTATTAAAAAAACATGACTTTTAGTCATGTTTTTTTGGTCTCTTGACATACAAAAGCTGAAAGGTTTTTCTAACCCTATTTGAAAGGAGTGAAAAAGCAAAACTCTGTGTGACAATTGGCCCATAAGTTCTGTATATGTAAGCAGCCTCTCATAAACTAAACTTGAGAATTTAAATTACACAATTTGTGTCAGTCACAAAAGATGAGGCATGATAGCTTAATGCTGGTATGGTAGTACTATGCATTCCATTCATTGTTCCCGATAAATAGAAACAAGGGAGAGATAAGACTGGACAAAACTCTGTTCAAGAGCGAGCAAATAGAGACAAAGACCACGTTTCCATCCACAGTTTGCATTTAAAGTGGGCCACGCTACACCACTAGATGACACCATATGGCCCCATGTTGTTCGGTTCAGTTCTTATATCCCTGGTGTCATATGGTGTCATCTAGTGGTGTAGCGTGGCCCACTTTAAATGCAGCAACTAATCATTCTCAAATTCATTGAGTCTATATACCAAATCGGGAGTTAATATGATTTATCATTCATGAGAAGAAAATGTATGTTTTTTTGCATTAGCATATGTGCTAACATGCAGATAGGTACAATGTGGCCATATTTGAATGCAGCAACACCATTTTTTTTCTCAACCATTAGACTGATGTAATAGTCTACATACAAAATCTGGAGTGAATCGGACATATGAGAAGATGATGATTGCAGATGATTTTGAGTATTAGCGTTACATATATAATGATTTAGTAGTTACTAATTTCTTTTTATGTCAATAGCAAATTCAGTGTTGTTCATCTTAGGTACTGGCCATAATAGTGATAACACAAGTTGATAGGCCACTGTGGAGTGGATTTACAGTGGTTTAAAATGGACAATCCCTTAGCTTTTCTCAAACTAAGTTAAGATGTACCAAGGGACTACATTCCAAATTTGGTGCCATTTAGTCCTATAGTTCATGAGAAGTATTTTTTGCATATTAGCATATGTGCTAATAAGCACCTACTGGTATAGTGTGGTCATCTTTGAATGCATCAATGTTATTTTTTCAAACTCTTAAGGAACTATTGTGATGAGTCTAACACATTTGGAGTGAATCTGACTCTTAGTCCAAGAGAATAATATTTTTTATGATTATTTTAAACAGTGTTTCGTAGTCAAAAAAGTGAATTCTTAAGCTTCCTCCTTTTTTATGATAACAATGCCAAGCATATAAAATTGTAAAATTGGACTTCCTGATTTACCGATAACTCAGCCATCTCTTAAGGCCAGCGTGATTTTCGGCTTCTAACCCCTTTTAAACATTGTGTGTTTAAGCTACATACTTCTGGGTTGTACCATTTGGATTTGTCTATTTATTCTACATCAGTTGGTAACAACCATTATGTGTTATTGAAAGGGGCTGAGCTAGAGCAGTTATTGTGAGACAAGGGCGGACCCAGAAGGGGCCCTGAGCCGGGTCTTTTTTTACAAAAACGCCTCGAGTAAGAATGGTTTGCGCTTTTTGTAGTTTGTAGCTATCTATGAAAAAGCTGAGGCTCTCATGAACACGTGTAACATGTTTTACTCTGAGGCTCTCATGAACACGTGTAACATGTTTTGCTCTGAGGCTCTCATGAACACGTGTAACATGTTTTGCTCTGAGGCTCTCATGAACACGTGTAACATGTTTTGCTCTGAGGCTCTCATGAACACGTGTAACATGTTTTGCTCTGAGGCTCTCATGAACACGTGTAACATGTTTTGCTCTGAGGCTCTCATGAACACGTGTAACATGTTTTACTCTGAGGCTCTCATGAACACGTGTAACATGTTTTGCTCTGAGGCTCTCATGAACACGTGTAACATGTTTTACTCTGAGGCTCTCATGAACACGTGTAACATGTTTTGCTCTGAGGCTCTCATGAACACGTGTAACATGTTTTACTCTGAGGCTCTCATGAACACGTGTAACATGTTTTTTTCTATGACGCTCACAAGCTACACAATAGTTGTTAGAAGGTAAGGGGTTCTTCGACATAGACTATCATAGGAAATCCCAGGACATAGTGTCTATAATACATTAATAAACTCACGTAGTTGCTGTCACAACCTCCACACAGTTGTCACTGACTAGTTGGATATTCATTTCTCACTGAAGAAACTATTTTTGTACTACAGCATTCAAATAAATTCATTTTTATCAGGTTTTTGCTTTGGGGTACTTTTTTTTTTTTTTTTTTTTTTACATTTGTCAATAAAACTCATGATTGCAACTGTTTGTCAAATTGTTTTGTGTTCTATGTGTAGCCCTGGTTGTCCTGAAAATAAAATGTAAAACAGTCCAGTTCATTTTGAGGCAAAATACACTGCTCCAAAAAATAAAGGGAACACTTAAACAACACAATGTAACTGCAAGTCAATCACACTTCTGTGAATTTAAACTGTCCACTTAGGAAGCAACACTGATTGACAATACATTTCACATGCTGTGGTGTAAATGGAATAGACAAAAGGTGGAAATTATAGGCAATTAGCAAGACACCCCCAATAAAGGAGTGATTCTGCAGGTGGTGACCACAGACCACTTCTCAGTTCCTATGCTTCCTGGCTTATGTTTTGGTCACTTTTGAATGCTGGCGGTGCTCTCACTCTAGTGGTAACATGAGATGGAGTCTACAACCCACACAAGTGGCTCAGGTAGTGCAGCTCATCCAGGATGGCACATCAATGCGAGCTGTGGCAAGAAGGTTTGCTGTGTCTGTCAGCGTAGTGTCCAGAGCATGGAGGCGCTACCAGGAGACAGGCCAGTACATTAGGAGACGTGGAGGAGGCCGTAGGAGGGCAACAACCCAGCAGCAGGACCGCTACCTCTGCCTTTGTGCTAGGAGTAGCACTGCCAAAGCCCTGCAAAATGACCTCCAGCAGGCCACAAATGTGCATGTGTCAGCATATGGTCTCACATGGGCTCTGAGGATCTCATCTCGGTACCTAATGGCAGTCAGGCTACCTCTGGCGAGCACATGGAGGGCTGTGCGGCGACCACAAAGAAATGCCACCCCACACCATGACTGACCCACCGCCAAACCGGTCATGCTGGAGGATGTTGCAGGCAGCAGAACGTTCTCCACGGCGTCTCCAGACTCTGTCACGTCTGTCACATGTGCTCATGTGCTCAGTGTGAACCTGCTTTCATCTGTGAAGAGCACAGGGCACCTGTGGCGAATTTGCCAATATTGGTGTTCTCTGGCAAATGCCAAACGCCCTGCACGGTGTTGGGCTGTAAGCACAACCCCCACCTGTGGACGTCGGGCCCTCATACCACCCTCATCTAGTCTGTTTCTGACCGTTTGAGCAGACACATGCACATTTGTGGCCTGCGTGGAGGTCATTTTGCAGGGCTCTGGCAGTGCTACTCCTTGCACAAAGGCGGAGGTAGCGGTCCTGCTGCTGGGTTGTTGCCCTCCTACGGCCTCCTCCACGTCTCCTGATGTACTGGCCTGTCTCCTGGTAGCACCTCCATGCTCTGGACACTACGCTGACAGACACAGCAAACCTTCTTGCCACAGCTCGCATTGATGTGCCATCCTGGATGAGCTGCTCTACCTGAGCCACTTGTGTGGGTTGTAGACTCCGTCTCATGTTACCACTAGAGTGAGAGCACCGCCAGCATTCAAAAGTGACCAAAACATAAGCCAGGAAGCATAGGAACTGAGAAGTGGTCTGTGGTCACCACCTGCAGAATCACTCCTTTATTGGGGGTGTCTTGCTAATTGCCTATAATTTTCACCTTTTGTCTATTCCATTTGCACAACAGCATGTGCAATTTATTGTCAATCAGTGTTGCTTCCTAAGTGGACAGTTTGATTTCACAGAAGTGTGATTGACTTGGAGTTACATTGTGTTGTTTAAGTGTTCCCTTTATTTTTTTGAGCAGTGTATAAGGTCTGGATATGCAGGTAAATGAAGGTCAGAATTATAATATTTTCTTTGCTTGGGTCTTGGGACTGATAGATTTGACCAATCCCTTTAGCTTTTATCAAACTGTCAAATTTGATATTATTTGGTTCAGAATACGTTTTCCAAAATGTCCAAGATGGAGGAAAATCTATCCTGACGGACCTTATGGGTCCTTTTGACAAATGTATTCAGCATGCGGAAACAGCCTACATACAAAGTTTAAAGTCTCTAGGTCAAACGGGGAAACAGATATGAGGGTTTGTGAGACTGCTTATAACAGCGACCCCTGTAGGCCAATCGGTGCCATTATTTTTGGCCAAGTTACTATGTCCCCTAGTTTCTGTTTGCCAAATTAGAAAAAAGTTAAGAATCTATGCTTAAATTATTTGACCATTTCGAGGAGAACTAACAAAACACCTAAAATATGAAAAATGGAAATGTAGCCTATGTCAATTACAATGATTTAGTGAACACACCCTGTCCACTACCTAGCATCTGAAACAAAATACGGTGTTGCGAATTGGGAATTCACAGAGCCATGCATTTTTGTCTTACCTGGTCCGTGAGAGGATTCTAGCTAGTGTATCCCTATGACTGTTATTCGACTGTTGTTGGATGTGGCTGTCCAGTTTATCAAGTCCCAGATCCCATCCAGCAGGCTCCCAATTACTCTTTATGATTTTTAAAATAAAAATTTAAGTACAATTTTCTCTAGCGCTATTAGTTGACTACCAGAAGAACTAAGCGCACATTTCAGCACCCCAGGATGTCCATTTACTTTTCAGTCCCCCCTCATAGTAAATAGCTGACAAAACAATCAAAGCACTGGGCGCACAGCCTGGGCACCCGGAGCTCCTGCTGGTTAGAGTAGTAACTGAGCAGCTTGTTTTGTGTACACACATTTACTGCACTTTTATGAGCATTTTAAACATAAGTGTGTTATATAATTCGTTATTTATTAGAGAAACACTTTTCCATCATTTGTCGCTACAAAGAAAGTTCCTGTCAAACAAATAAACACTTTGTGGACCTTTCTCCTATTTAGTTTCCCTTTCCATTACACGTTTCCCTTTCAATTACACGTGGCACAAGTTATTTTTGCGACATTGCTTTTGTTGAATAAACCTGGGTCATTGGAAACCTGCCTATTGAGAGAGGAAGGTATTGCTCTTGTCTAGTGATACCTTTAATCTTGTCCACTCATTTTCCTCTCTCTTGTGTACTCTGTTGAATAGTGGTGCTTGAGTGGACAGTCAATATTTGTATAGAGAGAGGGTGTGTGTGTTCATTTTATTTGACCTTTATTTAAGCAGGGAGTCATGCTGAAACTGCGCTCTCTTTCTCAGATGAGCCCAGCATGAAAACATCAAACGATTACACTATATGTACATATCTACAGTATATACACATGGAAAAGCAAACTCAAAACATGAAAACCTAAATACAATCATGAAACAAACACATTCTTCAGTAAAAACGCCCTGTAACATCCGCCTGAATTGCGCTAGAAGGATCAACTTTAAGGATGTTTGGAGATCATTCCACATGAGAGGCGCAAGAAAACTAAAAGCAGATTAACCTACATTTGTGGATTTTTTAAATACATTTTTATTCCACCTTTATTTAACCAGGTAGGCCAGTTGAGAACAAGTTCTCATTTACAACTGCGACCTGGCCAAGATAAAGCAAAGCAGTGCGACACAAACAACAACACAGAGTTACACATGGAATAAACAAACATACAGTCTGGAAGGAGAGTGAAGGATATTGAAGGAATCTCAAGGTTTAGCCATTCCTGAGTCCGGGTTTGGTAACTTATAAGTCTGAAGGTTAGCAATGAGGTAAGGTATGGCGCAAGCATATGCAAGAGGGCTTTATAGACAAAAAGAGCGCAATGCTTCGCTCTGAGACTTCAAGGAGGGTCAGCCTACTTTCTGATACAAAATGCAATGATGTGTACTGAACCTATCGCCCTTAATAAAACGCAATGCACTTTGATAAACTGCATCCAATGGCTTCAATTCAGTGGCAGACATTTATAAGCGGGGACACAATGAGGGCTCCATCCAAAAACATATACATAAATCATCAGATACATTTTTACGTGATTTGGAAAATAACATATACATGGTTTAACCAGCATTAAGAATTCATTTCAGTTCAACCAAGGCTTTCTACAGGCGATAAAGGCAGATTGAAGCTCTGACAGAGCCTTGTCAGCTGTGGTGACAATATTATATACCACAGTGTCAATATGCATACAGGTGAAAGTATTTCATTTTTTATTTTTTTTTAACAAATAATGAAAATATTTGTACCAAGGATACTGTTATGTCTAAACAACCTGATTTAACTACATCAGTAAATATACACTGTATTCTGTCCTTTTAAATTATTTTCAAACCAGCTACTGGTCAAGTCCAATTGATGAAAGCCTCCTGAATAAGTAATGAGTGATCCACAGTGTTGAAGCCATCATTAGACAGGTCAATAAACATGGACACGGTGTTTCTTATTATCCAAACCATTAAGAACACAGGTTGGATGGGGAGCATCGTTGCACAGCTATTTTCAGGTCTCTCCAGAGATGTTCGATCGGGTTCAAGTCCGGGCTCTGGCTGGGCCGCTCAAAGACATTCAGAGATTTGTCCCGAAGCCACTCCTGCATTGTCTTGGCTGTGTGCTTAGGGACATTGTCCTGTTGGAAGGTGAACCTTCGCCCCAGTCTGAGGTCCTGAGCACTCTGGAGCAGGTTTTCATCAAGGATTTCTCTGTACTTTGCTCCGTTCATTTTTGCCTCGATCCTGACTAGTACCCCAGTCCCTGCCGCTGAAAAACATACCCACAGCATGATGCTGCCACCACCATGCTTAACCGTATGGATGCTGCCAGGTTTCCTCCAGATGTGACACTTGGCATTCAGGCCAAAGAGTTCAATATTGGTTTCATCAGACCAGAGAATCTTGTTTATCATGGTCTGAGAGTCCTTAGGTGGCTTTTGGCAAACTCCAAGCGGGCTGTCATGTGCCTTTTACTGAGGAGTGGCTTCCGTCTGGCCACTCTACCATAAAGGCCTTTATTGGTGGAGTGCTGCAGAGATGGTTGTCCTTCTGGAAGGTTCTCCCATCTCCACAGAGAACATTTTGGAGCTCTGTCAGGGTAACCATTAGGTTCTTGGTTACCTCCTTGACTAAGGCCCTTCTCCCCCGATTGCTCAGTTTGGCCGGGGGGCAGTTCTAGGAAGAGTCTTGGTGGTTCTAAACTTCTTCTATTTAAGAATGATAGAGGCCACTGTGTTCTTGGGGATCTTCAATGCTGCAGAATTTTATTGGTACCCTTCCCCAGATCTGTGCCTCGACACAATCCTATCTCGACACTCTACAGACAATTCCTTCGACCTCATGGTTTGGTTTTTGTCCTAACATGCACTGTCAAATGTGGGACCTTATATAGATAGGTGTGTGTCTTTCCAAGTCGTGTCCAATCAAGTTATTGAAACATCTCAAGGATGATCAATGGAAACGGGATGCACCTGAGCTCAATTTCGAGTGTCATAGCAAAGGGTCTGAATACCTATGTAAATAAGGTATTTGTTTTTTTATTTTTAATAAATTAGCACATTTTTTCTAAAAGCCTGTTTTCACTTTGTCATAATGGGGTATTGTGTAGACTGTTGGGGATTTTTTAAATGCAATCAATTTTACAATAAGGCTAACGTAACAATGTGGAAAAAGTCAAGGAGTCTGATACTTTCTGAAGGTACTGTATTTCGTAGTTAAAAAGGATCTAAGTTGAATATTTACAAAGGATTCTATAAGTTTTGCTGTTAGGCAAGATCATTTGAAATGGGGTGATAATCCAGACCCTGGTGATACCAGAAATAATTGTTAGGTTAAAATGGAGTGTTAAAGATTCTGCAATCACATCAGCAGAAAGCTGCAGCAAAAAAGGATCAAGCAAATCAGCCGCTGTGGCTTTTACATGTTTATTTTTTACATCAATCTTGCACAAGGTGTCTAGCACATCACAAGTCCAAAGCTGTTTAACTAGAAGTTGACGGAACTGATTAAAAACATCAATTCTTATTTATTTTTCTCAGTTATGATGCTAGAGTTTGACAAAACTTGCTTAAGAAGGGAAGGAGAGGAATTTCCACACTTCAGTGCATTTTTTTGTTTCCCAAATTCTAACAGACCACCAGTGGAGTCGGAGATAGAACTTAGGAAGCAGCTAGATTTAGCTTTCTTGATTGAGGTAATACATCTCTTTCTCAATTGCATGAAAAGCTGCCAATCAGCCAGAGAGTCCGTTTTTCTAGCCCAGGCCTGATTTCTCATCATAACAAGATCTAAAAGTTTGAGAGAGAGAGACTAGCCATCTTAATGCACTTCCGGTACAGTATAACTTCTATATGCACTGAGCATGCTATGACAGGTACTAGGGTGTGGGTCAATGGGATATGAGTTCTGAATTGAATGCCAATCCCCTTTCAGCAGCTATTGCTAGTCATGTTCTACCAGTTAGATTAGTCTACAGTTTGTTTACTTAACACTTACAGTATCCCACAGTCTCAGAAAAAAAGGTTGGGCATTGTACTTAAAGGGGTACAAATGCTTGTCACTGTAGTGGTACCCTGTAAGGTATGCCCACTGTACCATTAGTTATAGGAGAGAGTGGGGTAAGTTGACACAAATAGTTAGTTGAGCCACCCCTTGTTTCTGGGAAACCGTCCATACACCAAATATGAAATCATTCCATGGAGTCTGTGAAGGAAGAAACAACATGGAAAAATTAGTGAGCAAGTTGGGTCCAAAAAATGGATTTTCATAGTTAAATAAATTCATTGTGTTAAAGGTTTAATGATGCTTGTATCTAAACCAAAGTAGATTTTTTTTGGTAAATCAGTTGGGGTCTATAAGCTACAAAGTGAGATCCTAAACCTATCATGTATGGGCTAATATATTCAATATGTTTGCCTTGGCGTAAGTTGAGACAATATCCATTGGGTAAGTTCAGCCAATGGCCACCATAGACCATACAAATTATAAAATTGTCAGTTTTATGCAATGTATCATGCATTTAAACTATTGTTAAAGAGCAGACATCGTCATGCCTAGTGTATACAAATGCAAAACCAGTGCGTTTAGCCCCCCAAGGAATTGAGAGAAGAGAAGAAGTCCATTCAGCAGCAGCAAGAGATGAAAACAATAGACTGAATGGTACATTGACAAAAAAGAAAAGGAGCACGTACCAGTGTGAAGGAGGGCTATGATAGAGTAGCAGAGGCACACACGCTCTTATCTGATGACATGGAGTCTGAGCTTGCTAAACATGTCCAGAATCTCGCAGACCAGTTTTATGGAGAGAACTTGCCTACAAATTGGCACATCAAAACAACATCCCTGTCCCGGACAACTGCTCAAGAAATGGAAGGATAAGTGATATTGAACAGAGATCTACATATGAATGTAGGCATGCATTTAAGATATAAAATATATCACACCCCCAATCCATTAGTTCAACTTCGACCAGCACCATCACCCACTGTCACAGAACACCATCACCCACTGTCACAGAACACCATCACCCACTGTCACAGAACACCATCACCCACTGTCACAGAACACCATCACCCACTGTCACAGAACACCATCACCCACTGTCACAGAACACCATCACCCACTGTCACAGAACACCATCACCCACTGTCACAGAACACCATCACCCACTGTCACAGAACACCATCACCCACTGTCACAGAACACCATCACCCACTGTCACAGAACACCATCACCCACTGTCACAGAACACCATCACCCACTGTCACAGAACACCATCACCCACTGTCACAGAACACCATCACCCACTGTCACAGAACACCATCACCCACTGTCACAGAACACCATCACCCACTTACCCCAAGGTGGCTCAACTTACCCTTTCTCTATGCTCAACTTACCCCATACCTGGGGTCATTTTTTTTTCAAGAGACTACTTTTGACAAGCTATGTTTTCAAAACTGTTATGTTTACATGAATTGTTCTTATTTCCAGGGATACACAACATCAAAAATTAATGTAGATACAGTGTCTTTGTTAGAAAGAATAGTATATTTCTCTTGTCATAGTGATGCTGAATGTAAAAAAATGTCTCAACTTACCCAACTCTCCCCTACATAATTGTGAGTTTGCAGTGTGACCTCAACAGCCAATAGTTCACCTTTAGGGACAAGATAGTACCTTTTATTATTAGTCCCAACCACGCTTTCACCTCCCCTTCGGTAATAAATCCTGTGGAACTTCTTGTCAGTAAGAGGCTAAAAGAAGGTGGAGTGTATCCAAGCTGTTTGCCACTCCCATCAAATCAAAGTTTATTTGACACATTCTTCATAAACAACATTGAAATGCTTACCTACGGGTCATTTTCCAACAATGCAAATAGAAATAACGACACAAGGAATGAATACAGTGAATTAATAATAGCAATAATGAGTAACAATAACTTGGCTATACCGTATACAAGAAGTACCAGTACTGAGTCAATGTGCAGGGGTACAAGGTAACTGAGGTAGCTACAGTATGTACATATAGGTACAGTAGGTGTAAAGTGACTAGGCAACAGGATAGATAATAGACAGTAACAGCAGCGTATGTGGTGAGTGTGAAAGTGTGTGGGTGTATGTGTGTGTTGGGGTGTCAGTATAATTTTATGGGTAGAGTCCAGTGTGTGTGCATAGAGTCAGTGCAGGAGAGTTAGTGCAAAAAATAGTCAAAACAGGTATTTCTTTTATTTAACTAGGCAAGTCAGTAAAATTTAACAATGATGGCCTACCAAACCCTCCCCTAACCCGGATGACGCTGGGCCAATTGTGTGCCGCCCTATGAGACTTCCGATCACGGCCAATTGTGATACAGCCCGGGATCGAACCAGAGTCTGTGGTGACACCTCTAGCACTGAGATGCAGTGCCTTAGACCGCTGCCCCACTCGGGAGGTAGTCCGGGTAGCCATTTGATTAGCTGTTTAGCAGTCTTATGGCTTGGGGGTAGAAGCTGTTCAGGGTCCTGTTGGTTCCAGACTTGGTGCACTGGTACCGCTTGCCGTGCAGTAGCAGATAGATAGATGCTCTATGGCCTGGGATGATGCTCTATTGACAATTTGGAATAGGCACATTCAAACAAAGGTATAGCTGCGGTAAGTAGTTTTTGTCGACGTGGGGGGGGGGGCTAGACAAATATTTTTGTCATTGCTGGCGCTGCAGATGGATATACCGGTCTGCTAATACAGGACTATTAAAGGCCTAGTGCACTACATTATTGTTGTAATTTTTTTCTTCAGATTTTCAGGGGGTGTTGCAGCACCCTCAGAACCCTTAATTCACATGGCTATGAACAAAGGCGGAGAGTCGAAACCGAAAGCCAATCATTTTCACTGGTGCCCACTTGGGGTAGTGTCATTTTCAACCATATTATGTAAAAAATGTATTCAAAACAATATATAGTATGCCAACAATGCTAGCTCCGTAAATTATCTTAATCTGGATAGTTTGTGCTTCTCACGGCCAATCTGCCGGAAGCTGCTGGTAATCAGCGTTCCACTCATACCTACCTTTCCAATATGAACTTTCCCAGACTCTTGAGAACAATGTGACTGAGGCCTGGAAGCAGAGGCTACTTTATTACAGGTGTTCATTTCCTATGATAAAATACCATGATTTGTTCATGTGTTCGGACCAAACAGCTAGCACGACAGCTAAAATAACTTCGGAAAATACGATTTCAGCTAACAAGAGAAGTATCAAACAAAAGAACTGCATTATGGCATTTACTCATCAACTATTTACATAGAATTTTGTCCACAAAGGTACCCAATTTTCTAACTTACTTTACCTTTAATTTAACACTGAAAGTGTGGACCCATATTATAGACAATGGAACAGTGTTATAAACCGGGTAGTTTGGGTCCTTGATGCTGATTTGTCTGAAAGCCATGCTATATCAGACAATATACCATGGATATGACACAAAGTTACTTGTTTACTGTTTTTTATTTTTTATTTTATTTCACCTTTATTTAACCAGGTAGGCTAGTTGAGAACAAGTTCTCATTTACAACTGCGACCTGGCCAAGATAAAGCAAAGTAGTGTGACACAGACAACAACACAGAGTTACACAAGGAATAAACAATAAACAAGCCAATAACACAATAAACAAGTCAATGACATAGTAGAAAAAGAAGAAAGTCTATATACAGTGTGTGCATGAAGAGGTAGGCAATAAATAGGCCATAGGAGCGAATAATTACAATTTATCAGATTAACACTGGAGTGATAAATGAGCAGAAGTTGATGTGCAAGTAGAGATACTGGTGTGCAAAAGAGCAGAAAAGTAAATAAAAACAGTATGGGGATGAGGTAGGTAGATTTGGGTGGGCTATTTACAGATGGACTATGTACAGCTGCAGCGGTCGGATAGCTGATGTTTAAAGTTGGTGAGGGAAATAAAAGTCTCCAACTTCAGCGATTTTTGCAATTCGTTCCAGTCACTGGCAGCAGAGAACTGGATGGTAAGGTGGCCAAATGAGGTGTTGACTTTGGGGATGATCAGTGAGATATACCTGCTGGAACGTGTGCTACGGGTGGGTGTTGTTATCGTGACCAGTGAACTGAGAAAAGGCGGAGCTTTACCTAGCATAGACTTATAGAAGACCTGGAGCCAGTGGGTCTGGCGACGAATATGTAGCGAGGGCCAGCCGACTAGAGCATACTAGTCGCAGTGGTGGGTGGTATAAGGTGATTTGGTAAGAAACGGATGGCACTGTGATAGACTGCATCCAGTTTGCTGAGTAGAGTATTGGAAGCTATTTTGTAGATGACATCGCCGAAGTCGAAGATCGGTAGGATAGTCAGTTTTACGAGGGTAAGTTTGGCGGCGTGAGTGAAGGAGGCTTTGTTGCGAAATAGAAAGCCGATTCTAGATTTGATTTTGGATTGGAGATGTTTAATATGAGTCTGGAAGGAGAGTTTACAGTCTAACCAGACACCTAGGTATTTATAGTTGTCCACATATTCTAGGTCGGAACCGTCCAGGGTGGTGATACTAGTCAGGCGGGTGGGTGCGGGCAGCGAACGGTTGAAAAGCATGCATTTGGTTTTACTAGCGTTTAAGAGCAGTTGGAGGCCACGGAAGGAGTGTTGTATGGCATTGAAGCTCGTTTGGAAGTTAGTTAGCACAGTGTCCAAAGAAGGGCCAGAAGTATACAGAATGGTGTCGTCTGCGTAGAGGTGGATCAGAAAATCGCCCGCAGCAAGAGCGACATCATTGATATATACAGAGAAAGAGTCGGCCCGAGAATTGAACCGTGTGGTACCCCCATAGAGACTGCCAGAGATCCAGACAACATGCCCTCCGATTTGACACACTGAACTCTATCAGAGAAGTAGTTGGTGAACCAGGCGAGGCAGTCATTTGAGAAACCAAGGCTGTTGAGTCTGCCGATAAGAATACGGTGATTGACAGAGTCGAAAGCCTTGGCCAGGTCGATGAAGACGGCTGCACAGTACTGTCTTTTATCGATGGTGGTTATATCGTTTAGTACCTTGAGCGTGGCTGAGGTGTACCCGTGACCGGCTCGGAAACCGGATTGCACAGCGGAGAAGGTATGGTGGGATTCGAAATGGTCAGTGATCTGTTTATTAACTTGGCTTTCGAAGACTTTAGATAGCCTAGACCCAAACTGTTACAGATCTATATCCATCCTGCCCTGCCTGTCACCCCCTTTGAAGAGGGGGATGACCGCGGCAGCTTTCCAATCTTTAGGGATCTCGGACGATACGAAAGAGAGGTTGAACAGGCTGATAATAGGGGTTGCAACAATGGCGGCGGATAGTTTTAGAAAGAGAAGGTCCAGATTGTCTAGCCCAGCTGATTTGTACGGTTCCAGGTTTTGCAGCTCTTTCAGAACATCTGCTATCTGGATTTGGGTGAAGGAGAAGCTGGGGAGGCTTGGGCGAGTAGCTGCGGGGGGGGGGGGGGGAGCTGTTGGCCGGGGTTGTAGTAGCCAGGTGGAAGGCATGGCCAGCCGTTGAGAAATGCTTATTGAAATTTTTGATTATCATGGATTTATCGGTGGTGACCGTGTTACCTAGCCTCAGTGCAGTGGGCAGCTGGGAGGAGGTGCTCTTGTTCTCCATGGACTTTACAGTGTCCCAAAACCTTTTGGAGTTAGAGCTACAGGATGCAAATTTCTGCTTGAAAAAGCTAGCCTTTGCTTTCCTGACTGACTGCGTGTATTGGTTCCTGACTTCCCTGAACAGTTGCATATTGGAGTGAACCAAGGGCTATATCTGTTCTTAGTTCTGCATTTTTTTGAACGGGGCATGCTTATCTAAGATGGTGAGGAAATTACTTTTAAAGAATGACCAGGCACCCTCAACTGACGGGATGAGGTCAACATCCTTCCAGGATACCCGGGCCAGGTCGATTAGAAAGGCCTGCTCGCAGAAGTGTTTTAGGGAGCGTTTGACAGTGATGAGGGGTGGTCGTTTGACCGCGGACCCATAACGGATGCAGGCAATGAGGCAGTGATCGCTGAGATCCTGATTGAAAACAGCGGAGGTGTGTTTGGAGGGCAAGTTGGTCAGGATAATGTCTATGAGGGTGCCCATGTTTATGAATTTAGGGTTGTACCTGGTGGGTTCCTTGATGATTTGTGTGAGATTGAGGGCATCTAGCTTGTAGGACTGCCGGGGTGTTAAGCATATCCCAGTTTAGGTCACCTAGCAGAACGAACTCTGAAGCTAGATGGGGGGCAATCAGGCGGAAACAGTGACAGACTTATTTCTGGAGAGATTCATTTTTAAAATTAGAAGTTCAAACTGTTTGGGTATAGACCTGGAAAGTATGACAGAACTTTGCAGGCTATCTCTGCAGTAGATTGCAACTCCTCCCCCTTTGGCAGTTCTATCTTGACGGAAAATGTTGTAATTGGGTATGGAAATCTCAGAATTTTTGGTGGCCTTCCTAAGCCAGGATTCAGATATGGCAAGGACATCAGGGTTGGCGGAGTGTGCTAAAGCAGTAAGTAAACAAACTTAGGGAGGAGGCTTCTGATGTTAACATGCATGAAACCAAGGCTTTTTCGATCACAGAAGTCAACAAATGAGGGTGCCTGGGGTTGGGGCCTGGGTTTACCTGAACATCACCCGAGGAACAGAAGAGGAGTAGGAGAAGGATGAGGGTACGTGCAATAAGGCACCTTGAGGAGGTTTGTGATGAATTGCCAATATACCACGGCTAAGGGCTGTATCCAGGCACTCCTTGTTGCGTCGTGCTAAGAGCAGTCCTTAGTTGTCGTATATTGGACATATATACCACACCTCCTCGGGCATTATTGCTGAAATATAACACTGTTGATTCAGCACTGGAGAATATGCTGTGTACAATGATGAATCCACCTGTGCTATCTTAGTGACATTATTTAAATATTGTAATGCAGGGCCTTGTTATATTGGAGTCGTGGCTTAGTGGGGGCGTGGCTTTTAGTTATTTTTTTATCGAGTTGGGAATTTTTATTCAACCGCAACCTGCATTCTGAATGACAGTCCGTGTTAGGAACCTTGGAAAAAACATATCCATTTTTGTCCTTACTGATATTAGCCCATGCAAATGCATTGAATAACAGATTTACTTCATGGAACAACAGATATTCCCCCCAAAAAATCTAAAGGAAGTTTGTTCTGAAGTGTCTGTCTTATCTGATAGATATACATTTATAAGAAAGATCAGGATTTTTTGTATGTATTTAACCCCTTATTTTTGGCACTAAACAGTACCAATTTAAATACAGTACTTCCATTCATTTTTTTCAACTGCTACTGGGGGACATTCAGATGAGTCTCACCTTTCCACATATTAATGTGTATCCCAAACCGTTCAGACGCTACAGACAGAAGTTGGCCGATCGGCTGTACCGACTTCAGATGAGTCCCAAGACGCTTGTGGGTCGTAGAACAGAGCACATCGTGTTCATGAGAGTCTCATCTTTCAATAAAGGGGTTGCTACTGACGATTTTGTGAGAAGACAGATTTTCAGGAAGTCTCATGAGCAGACAAACACCGTAATAGCACTGTCACTTTTCACCGCAGATGCGGAGGTGAGACAGCTTAAACCGACAGATTTTTATGGGATTTTTGTATTATGCTAATTAGATTTCCACGGGGGCACGGACATCAACCTTAGGGGGTGAAAGGCCTCAGGCGGCCCCTAAAATCCTTAGCAGCCCTTGAACAGTAACATGTCCATGCAGTCCACACACAAACACACACACTTTCGTACAATGTGTATGATGACTTGGCTTTTTGCTAATTGCTACTATACATCCAGTTTCACCTAAAATTCAACATCTGTAGCCGAGATAGTTACTCTTAATCAACTCTTTCTCTCCCAGAGCTGGATCCCCAACATCATCAGGAAGAGAGTATGCACCACATTCGTAGAGGACTCTTTAAGGTACAGCCTCTCTCTTGGTCACTGAGTTGTCCCTTTATCTGACACAATATAGTTACAGTTACAATGCAAAATGTGTCTGGTCTATGCAAAGCAAATGTTGTGTGTGTGTGTGTGTCTCTCTCCCTTTCAGCAATGGGGCATTGTGTCAGTGTGGGGGCATGCGGGAGACTCACGGCTCCAACGCTACGGGAGACTATTTCGGAGCCGCCATCGTCAGCCAGTGGGACAGCTCCCAGCACTCCTCAGAGTACCCCACCGACGCCTTCGGAGAGCTGGAATTTGCAGGGGCTGGCAGGAGACACAGCCATGTGAGTAACACACACATGTAAGAGCATGCACATACCAACATATGCACACACGTGCGTGCATACACTTGCACATATGCAAGCACACACACACTCATGCAAGGGCAAACTAACACACACACACCCACACAACACTGGTGTCTTGGGTTTGGCCTCTGGCCCTTGTTGATGACCTCATGGAGGACGGTGTGTTTATTCAGCCGTCTCACACACTCAATCAATCAGCCCAGGGTATTACTAAGGTATAAATAACATTAGGACACATACACATATCTGTCAGTATTGTGACTGGCTGATTCATGAATTAGGTAGCTGGCTTAGTGCCTGTCAACTCATAACTATCAATTGACTCAGCTATGTTATCACATGATCCTACTGAGAGATTGAGTTCATGCTAATCTCATGATGCTAATGAATACGTCACATAGCCATTCATTGACACTAAATTACAAATATGTGAATGTAGTTAATTTCAGTCTTTTGCTCATCTACATCAAGTCTGGTTGGGCTGTATGTTGCAGAACGTCTGTCTGGCATTCTATGGAACCGTGGCGTGCGGAATGTTCTCACCTGTACTGATATCTCTTCACTATCGATTAGCTACACCATATAGGCAAAACAAGCAACTAGCAAGCAGCACTTTATGTAGCCTCTTGAGCATCATAACTTTGTGTGGCGATACTCATTGACCCTTCCCCACCCTCTTCTCCTTTTCTCTTCCTATTGGTCAGTTCTTGCGTCTGTCATGTGACACCCCACCTCAGATCGTGTACAGTCTGATGACGGCCCATTGGGGGGTGCCCTCCCCCAACCTGGTGGTTTCTGTTGTGGGGGGTGGGGGGTGCGAGAAGGTCAAGACCTGGGTCAGGGAGGTGCTGAGACAGGGGCTGGTCAAGGCGGCACAGAGAACCGGTGAGACACACACACATACACACAAACAGACATACCATTGTGTACTGTGATTGAGGCTGGTCAGAGCACAGCTGAGGACAACGCCCACTCTGTTTCATCTATTTGTTTAAAAGAAAATTAATTCATACACTCTTAGAAGTGAAGGAGCCTGGAAGAACCTTTTGGGATTCAAGAAATTGCCACACAGAGGGAACCTTTCCAGTTCAAAAAGGTTTCTTGAGGAACCCCTGTGTAAAGGTTCAAACTGGAACCTTTTTGTAATGTGGCTTTCAGATAGTTATTTTTGGTCACCTGTTTGAATACATGTCATTATTATTCATCATGTTAAGTTTGTACACTGAAAATTGACATTTTCCTTAAATGCTTCCTGATGACCCCCATTGGGAGGAGGACCTCTCGTCCTATGATGATGGGATAAGACCCCACTACGCAGGAGAGGAAGAGGAGATGGAAGATGGGGCGCAAGCCGACAGATCATCTTCCGTCCTTAGCGGGCATCGATAGCGGACGACAAATATTCGCTGCTCGATGTCTGCAAATGGGCAGCGGCTAGACTCAACATTGAGTGGCCCGAACCCGTGGGAGACTGAGACACAGAGGGGGACTTTTATGATGAGAGGTGTCTCCCCTCTCATGCTGTCCCAGGCAAGCAGCTCTGGTAGCACTTTATTTGGATAGTCCGTCTGTAGAGGCTCTACAGGCTATCAGTAACATTTCAACTAATTATCTACTAATCCTAGCTCTAATCCTAACTTTAGCTCTTATCCTAACTTTAAATTTAACCCTTACCCTAATCCGCATTCTATACCTAACCCTAACCTTAGCAAGCAGTTGCTTATCAACAGTTTGTTGATAGTATGACCATCTGTAGAAAATCCGGACTATGCAAATAAAGTGTGACCGCAGCTCCTCTCGGCTGTCCCAACCTACTTGCCGGAACCAGCGCTACTGGGTCAATCCCCTTACCTCCAGGGTCCAAAACCAGGCATTTTTCCAACATGGAGGTCAAGGACATGGAGGACCTGGGTATTTGAGCTTTCACTAGCCAGCCACCTCAACCCCAATGCCATCACAGAGATCAACCTCCGTGCCTCAAGAGGCGCCATCCAATGCTGTGGCCGCGTCATGAATCTTGCGGTGGTATGAAAGAGAGCCTTGTGCCTCAACCGGTCCGTTCTATCCGACAAGGACAAAGAAGACTTCCTTGAAACTCTAGTAGTGCCTAAGGTACTGTTTGGGCCTTCTGTTGCCACCATGCAGCAGAAGTGCAAACTCTGCAAGAAGGAAAGTCAAGCCTTCAACTTCTGTCTGCCCTGTCGACCCGGGAACTGTGGCAATCCGGGGTAGCCCTCCACCAACCTAGGTGGGGAATGGGGAAGCCCCCAGAGACACAGCATGTGACACTGGGGCAAACGGCCATCCCCTGCAGCCATGTCCAAGTCTGGTTCTCCTGCCAAGAAGAAGGGGTGTCAGACTTATGGGTACGCCCCCTGCGGAAGAGAGGGGCAGTCAACGAGGCATTCGGTTCCCTGCACTGTTCCTTCTTGGGTGGAGCACAGACTGTGCTCCATCCAAGGGAGATCACTCTACCCCCGGGTGCCCTCCGTGCCACAGCTCTCCCCTCCACTCGTTCGTTTTCAGCCGAGGCAGGAAGACAAATTGCCAGTTGCTTCAAAGCACCATCACCAGTTCCCAGTGTCACTACACTCTCTTTAAAACACCTGTCACAACCTGTCACAATAAAACACCTGTCACAACCAGGCATCTTGCCAAGGAAACAGAGCAGAAATACAATGCACCACTGGTGAGCGAGAGTCAGCCTCCCCGTTGGCTACTTGCCGAGAGAGTAGACAACTGGCGCGCATGTGCAGTCAAGCCTTGAATCCTATCCACAGTTACCAAGGGCTACAGACTGCAGTTTGCAATGAGACCTCCTGCCTTCAACGGCATTCTGGAAAGGTATACCGAAACTTCTGTACTTTTTTTATACTAGAACATGGTACTAGAATTTTTCTAAACCTTTGGTACTTCTGTCAAATGTCTCATGTCATCTACTGATTGAGAGAGGATCAAGTCTCTAGCAGCGCTGCCGATGTCCCCTTATAGGGTGAGCGCATCGTGCCTGCTCCACCTAGTCATTGTTAGCTCAAGCCTGTCCCAAGGAACCACTGCACTCACTGGGAGTCTGGGCTGCGTCATGTTAGCTCCCCACTCATGCTGCACAGACGTTAACACACTTCAATAATGCTACACGGCATGTAGAAATGTTTCAACTGTTAATTACTGTTCACAAAACAATGTCCATTACAGGCTACAACACTTTACAATGCAAGAAGATACCAGTAGCTTCCAGCTTTGTAGGTTAACTTTCCTTGCTAACTTACAACTGAAGCTAACGTTAATTCACTACCCTAGAACTTTTTAAAGTTCACTACAAATCGTGATATTTAATTAAAAAAGTGATCCGTTCTGACTACCACATTTGTCTTCACACAGGACCACGTGCTGACACAGACCAATCACAGGTCGGCAGGCTACGAGGAGGCTTATGCCCGGTTGGGTTGACTCTATCAGGCAGGATGAAATCGACTACATCGACCATGATCCTTTGCTATCGTTAGCGATGTTGTTTTTGGTTGCCATTCAGCCCCATTCAGCAATATGGCGCGCTTCAAATTCAAATACTTTCGGCTTCATGCGCCATCGGGAGTTATCTATAGGGATACGTGGATGACATCAACGCTATCACTATCTACTGGTTTTAATGTCTATGCCCCCACCTCCCGTCTCTCTCACTGTGTGTGTGAATGATGTCATTAGGTCTTAGAGACAGCGCACACTTTTATAAAAGAAGAGATTGCTTCTTCTATGCAAATGTTGTTGATCAGTACAATAACATATGTCCCAAATGGAAAGGAAATAGTTACTTTTTCGTCTGTAACCACATGAAATCAGCCAAAACAAGCTGAATAACTCAATACATGAACACACTCCTATTGAAAATGCATTCACCTGTATTGGGCTCCCGCACAGCGGTCTAAGGCACTGCATCTCAGTGCTTGAGGTGTCACTACAGTCACCCTGGTTTGGTTCCAGGCCCGGCTGTGATTGGGAGTCCCGTAGGGCGGCGCACAAATGGCCCAGCGTTGTCTGGGTTTGGCCGGTGTAGGCTGTCATTGTAAATAAGCATTTGTTCTTAACTGACTTGCCTAGTTAAATAAAGGTTCAATCTGGATTAACCCAGTTTATCAATAGCAGTTTACAATTAAATTCAATTGCCATTATGTTATGTAGTTAGCTTGTAAACAAAGTCAAATTGATTATATGATGGTATAATTGATTAATTAATGCATACATGGCTATCTTTGAAAAATGTACGTAATGTAACATTGACCTCAAAAGATCTGTCTGGATCAAGTGCCATTCTGTCACTTTGTCTGCCTAATTTTCCGTTTTTGCCGTGCTATCGTTTTGGTGTACTAAACCTGATGTCAAAGTCAAATTATGTCGAATTCTGGTTTTGTGACAACACTACTTGGCACGCAGTAGTGTCAATCGGCAGGTTTGCACTTGTTCACAGCCTAGCAAAGGCAATTATTCTGTGGAGCAAAACTCATCAACTTTCCTTATGCATGACTCATGTCCTTGGTGTACTAAATGTAGGAGTGGACTTATTGTCCAGAGGGAATCGAGAAGAAATGCAGACAAGCATCCATAGATCTCTTTGCATCGCATGTAAAGGCACATTACCCGTATTTCTTTGCGATATCAGGTTATGCACCTCTAGGACTGGACTCTCTCATTCTGCTCTACGCTTCTCCCCCTACAGGACTCATACTCCCCAATAGGACTGGACTCTCTCATTCTGCTCTATGCTTTTCCCCCTACAGGACTCATACTCCCCAATAGGGCTGTGGCGGTCAAGACATTTTGTCCGCCTGTGATTGTCAATCAAATAACTGTCGGTCTCACGGTAATTGATCATTAATTAACATAAACACATTTAGCATCTCCTGGCTTCCTACAAGCCACTGATGCAGACCTTTGGAACATCTACATTTTAAAAAGTCTATTAAATCCATGTAATATAGCCTACACCATCACAATAAATACATTATTTATTTTAGACAGGTCTAAAGAAACATGATATGAAGAAAATGTAGTGTATTTCAGAACAGAATAGCATACTCTGAGTTTTTCTGATCTTTCTATGCCATATGGCTGTGGGCTACACTAGTTCATTTAGCAGACAAGATTAGCTTAGAATTCCATGGCATTATTTTATAGTATGAAGAATACAATTGAACAAAGCTGAATAAAATAGAAAGGATATTTTCTCCAAACAATTTGAGGGAGTGCACACATGCAGCTATTCTGTGTAGAGAGGTTAACAAAGAAATAGTCCTATATGATCCTATATACTCCTATATGATTAATTTAGAGCAGTGGTTCCCAACCAGGGGTACTAGGACCCCTGGGAGTACTTGGCCTATCCACGGGGGGTACTTGAGAAGACTCATGAGACCATAGACCTACTGTTAAAATGCACATGAGGGGGTACTTCAGGGGTACCCCGAGCAGAGCAAAATTCAGTTGGTGGTACATTATCCGAAAAAGGTTGGGAACCCCTTATTTAGAGTTATTAATGTAACTTTAGTTGTTCTACAAATGTTGGGCTATATGTTTAGATTTTTAATACATTGCAAGGCTGCATGATGCGACTCTAATGATGATTTGAAGGCTTTACACACTTCATCATTCTTTCATTCACAATTTGAGAAGCACTTGATAATGCCTCGAATATCCCGGCGGCAGCCCCTTTGTGTGGCCATAATGCACCCTAAAAAAATCAATGCCTTTTGCAGACCTTCTCCCTGAGGCTCTCCATCACGTGATCGGGTCTTTCTCACAGGCTACAAGTGAAGACAGACACATCAGGGACATAACTGGGCATGTCCTTATCCAATTCCGAGGTGGATATTGAAGATATTGGAAGAACTGTCCACATTTTAATTTTCGTCAGCCAACAAGATGAGTAGGCCTAACGAACAGCAAAAGCACGAGCCTATGCCAATCTACTATACCGCATATTACAAAAGTTGACCTATTCTGTGTGAGAAATAAATATTCCAAACATAGTCTGGGACAGTTGTGGGATGCGATAGATCCCAAATCAATACAACCATTAGCATCAATAAAAACTTTTTTATGCAATGAGGCTGACGCAACGGATCAGGACGTTTAGCGTAAAATGTTGATAAACTATTAGGCTATTTCTTCACATACCCCGACACAAAGGGGGGATCAAAATCAAAATTAATAGTCAGTATCCGGTGTGGCCACCAGCTGCATTAAGGCCACCAGCTGCATCTCCTCCTCATGGATTGCACCAGATTTTCCAGTTCTTGCTGTGAGATGTTACCCCACTCTTCCACCAAGGCACCTGCAACTTCCCGGACATTTCTGGGGGAATGGCCCTAGCCCTCACACTCCGATCCAACAGGTCCCAGATGTGCTCAATGGGATTGAGATCTGGGCTCTTCGCTGGCCATGGCAGAACACTGACATTCCTGTCTTGCAGGAAATCACGCACAGGATGAGCAGTATGGCTGGTGGCATTGTCATGCTGGAGTGTCATGTCAGGATGAGCCTGCAGGAAGGGTACCGCATGACGGAGGAGGATGTCTTCCCTGTAACACACAGATTTGAGATCGCCTGCAATGACAACAAGCTCAGTCCGATGATGCTGTGACACACCGCCCCAGACCATGACGGACCCTCTACCTCCAAATCAATCCCACTCCAGAGTACAGGCCTCGGTGTAACGCTCATTCCTTCGACGATAAACGCAAATCTGACCATCACCCCTGGTGAGACAAAACTGTGACTCGTCAGTGAAGAGCACTTTTTGCCAGTCCTGTCTGGTCCAGCAACGGTGGGTTTGTGCCCATAGGTGACGTTGTTCCCAGTGATGTCTATACTACTAAGCTATACTCCTGTTGTAAAGATAAGCAGGAAAGTTGATAAATAAATATAGAAGGCCTAGCTTATAGAAAGTTGATGGGATTCTCCTCTTTTTAATGGAGGCCGTTTTGGGCTCATGGGCTCTCATGTAGTGTTTGATTAGAATTTCGATTACATTTGCATTGATGTCAGAGTGATTAGAGGGACAGAGGAGCATCACAGCTTGGAGAAGCCTAATTACCGTGACTGTGACGGCCGGTGTGGCGGTAATACAGTCACCGCAACAGCCCTACTCCCCACTCCAGCCAGAGTGAGGGAAGGAGGCTTCTCCCTTATCTCGGTAGCCCCTCCATGGCCAGGCAAGCTCTGGCTAGCAGAGATCATTCTTATGCTTTGCAACGAGCCCTGGAAACTCCCGTTACGCATGGATCTCCTGACCCAGGGAAACAGAGAAATGTATCAACCTTACCCATAGACCATGGCCCTCTGGGTCTGGCCCATGAGAGGTTAAATCTGGTTTCGACAGGCCTGCCTCTGAGTAATTGAGACCAGAGCCCCTTCTACAGGCTCACTGTATGAACATTAGTGGTGCGTTTTTGAGAAGTAATGTGACCAAAAACAGATAATTCCTTACAAACCCACATGAAAAATGGCAGTACATCCAACCGGCCTCCGAACTACAGACCACGTGTAAACACGCCAGCCCGGGACCTCCACATCCAGATTCTGCAGGATTGTCTGAGACCAGCCACCAGGACAGCTGATGAAACTGTGGGTTTCTCCAACTGAAAACTTTCTGCACAAACTGTCAGAAACCGTCTCGGAGAAGCTCATCGGCATGCTCGTCTTCCTCACCAAGGTCTTGACCATTGACCACGTTTGGCATCGTAACCGACTTCAGTTGGCAAATGCCCACCTTCGATGGCCACTGGCATGCTGGAGAAGTGTGCTCTTCACGGATGAATCCCGGTTTTAACTGTACTGGGCAGATGGCAGACAGCGTGTATAGCATCGTGTGGGCGAGCGGTTTGTTGCTGTCAACATTGTGAACAGAGTGCCCCATGGTGGCGGTGGGGTTATGGTATGGGCAGGCATAAGCTACAGACAATGAACATTATTGCATTTTATCAATGTCAATCGTAATGCACAGAGATACCGTGACAAGATCCTGAGGCCCATTGTCGTCTCATTCATCCGCCGGCATCACCTCATGTTTCAGCATGATTAATGTACAATACCATGTCGCAAGGATCTGTACACAATTCTTGGAAGCTGAAAATGTCCCAGTTCTTCCATGGTCTGCATACTCACCAGACATGTCACCCATTGAGCACATTTGAAATGCTCTGGATCGACGTGTACGTCAGCGTGTTCCCTCCAATATCCAGCAACTTCTCACAGCCAATGAAGAGGAGTAGGACAACATTCCACAGGCCACAATCAACAGCCTGATCAACTCTATGCGAAGGAGATGTGTCGTGCTGCATGAGGCAAATGGTGGTCACACCAGATACTGACGGGTTTTCTGATCCACGCCTGATCTGTGACCAAGACATGCATATCTGTATTCCAGTTCATGTGAAATCCATAGATTAAGGCCTAATGAATTTATTTCAATCAACTGTTTTCCAAATGAGCTGTAACTCAGTAAATTCTTTGAAATTGTTGTATGTTGCATTTATATTTTTGTTCATAGAAGTATTTGTCCAGTAGGTTTCCTGAAGGAGAAAGGCCCCTACTTCTATGTCAAAGATAATAAAACAAAACATGTTAGTAAATACTACAGTTATGTCCCCAAAAACACTACAGTACATACTACAGTATATTACAGTCTGCAAAAACTCTACAGTAAAAACTATAGTATACCGTACTAGTCTGTAAAAACAGTACAGTAAATACTATAGCACAGAGGTTCCCAAACTTTTTGGGCCCAATGCCCCATTTTTATATCTGAATCTTGTCGTGACACCAAACATGTGAAAAAAAATATGTTCTTAACAGCCAATGTTTACTTCTTTATTTGGGCCAATGGCAGTCAATTGAAAAACATTCTAACAGTATTTCTGATTCCTTTTAAAGATGCACTCCAGTTATTTTTTTTACTTTTAAAAACAACATCCCACTTATAAATACAGTAACCTAAAAATAAATATGTTTTGAGCAAAATCGTTTTTTAGACAAAAGTACAAACTTTTGGAGGAGTTGGCCTGATGGTGCCCTCTGATGTCATTGGCATTCCTCCTTGCTTGAGGAACAATAGGGGAGTAATAGAGAACAAAAGAGGACCCCCCCACTTGTGCCATGTCAGATTACACCTGGACCACTTTTGGAGATGTGCCTTTTGTTAAGTAAATCAGGTAATAAATTAGCTGGAGACTAGAGTAGGAACTGGAGAGACTAGTTTCTGGAGGACAATGCCATGCTGACTCACATGCGGACTAACATGCATGGTTGGGGCTAAGTGCGGTTTGAACAATGCAGGTGTGAACAACGCTGAAGGGACGTAAACAAAGAAGAGACTTTGAAAGGCTTTTTCTCCTACATGTCTCCTAAGTGGATTTACAGGTTTATTATCTTTCAAAGCAGCATAACCTTCCCATTTTTCCTCCAACTACAGTGTATGATATACTGTAGCATTTTGAAGCTCTGCGTTTCCTCTTCTAGCTGTACTGGTTAGATATTCACAGGACACATGACCACCTAGGTTCATTAAATCAAGGCAGGGAAATAAGCAAGTTCAGCCATAAAGCAGAATAAAGTTTACAGACACAGCAATGGTAAGAGGCAAACCAGTAGGTCAGAAGACAGCTGATCCAGACAAGGAACAGGATATACTGAACAGTAGTTTCATATAGGGGCATAAGTGAGCATTCAAATTCAGTATTTGAAAGAGAACCCATTCTAGGCCTGATTCCAATACATAAACACTGATTTGACGTCGTCTTTCACTGCCGTTAAATGGACAAATTGACTTTTAAAGGATGGATGCATCTCACATATTTTCAGTGCCCTTCTTTAATTACTTGTCACTTTTATTTCTTATCCGTATTTTTTTAAACTGCATTGTTGGTTAGGGGCTCGTAAGTAAGCATTTCACTGTAAGGACTACACCTGTTGTATTCGGCGCATGTGACTAATAAAATTTTAACCAACAGGTTCCTGCTCCTTATCTGTATATTGTTTATTGTCTGATTCTTTGTTGTTTAGTTGGTAAGCATGTGGTGCTTGCTATTCCAAGGTTGTGGGTTCAATTCCTGCAGGGATTACATACTCATTCTAAAAATGTACCTATTGTGTCATTAGCATTTCTCTCACTTCCCTCTCTTCCCCTCCCCCTTCTCTCCCTGCATTTCTCCCTCTTCTCTTTCTCACTCCCTCTCTCTCCCAGGGGCGTGGATAGTGACGGGGGGGCTGAGGGAGGGGGTGGGTCGTTGTGTTGGGGAGGCAGTGCGAGATCATGCTGCGGCTTCCTCCCTCTCCCAGAAGAAAGTCATTGCTGTGGGCGTGGCTCCCTGGGGGCTGGTGCATAACAGAGAGCAGCTAGTTAACACACAGGTACACGCTCAGAAACACAAATACACTTACACACACATGAATAGACGCACACATGTCATGACCACACACACACAATGTTCAATGTATACAGAATTAAACATGCACAGGAGCACACTACTGTACACTGACACTGTATACAAATAAATGAATGTCCTTCACTTTCCTTAATCTCTCCCCTTTTTTCTTCTCCCCCTCTCTCACTCAGCCAAGCAAAACCACAGGAAATGTAATTAGTAACAACAAGGACATTGTAATACACAATGGATGGTAATCACAATGACCTCTCTTTTTCTCTCCCCCCTCCTTTATTTTCTCTACCTTGATCTCTCTCCCCCTCCCCTCTCGCTTTACCTTCGCTGATCCCCTTCTCGACCCTTGCTCCCACCCCCCTCTCTTTCTCTCTATCTTCTCCCCCCTCCTCCTCCTCTCTCAGGGTAGTTTCCCAGCGCGGTATTATGTCCAGAACGCATCCCGTGACTCGTGCTGCCTGGATAATAACTACCAGGCCTTCCTGCTGGTGGATGATGGGAGTATAGGCCGGCGGGGAGGGGAGACTGCCTTCAGGTCCAAGATGGAAGACTACATCTCACACCAGTGCACTGGCATCTGGGGTGAGACACAGTACACACCACACACACCACACACACGGCAGGTAGCCTAGTGGTTAGAGTGTTGGACTTGTAACCGAATGCAAGATCAAATCCCTGAGTTCTGCCCCTGAACAAGGCCGTTAACCCACTGTTCCTATGCCGTCATTGAAAATAAGAATTTGTTCTTAACTGACTTGCCTAGTTTAATAAATACATACATACTGGTAAGACTAGCCCCCATCTCCTAAACGTTTATCAAATATATTACAGGTGTACAGGTGAAGTGCAGCATGTTCAAGCCGCCCATTGAAGGTGTACTAAGTTCAGATCACAGTGTGACTTTAAATCAAATCTGCAATCATGTTTCTAGTGCACAGATTTCAGCATGCAAGTGTGAGGTACGGTTAAGGCAAGTGTGAGGTTACAGTTAAGGCAAGTGTGAGGTACGGTTAAGGCAAGTGTGAGGTTACAGTTAAGGCAAGTGTGAGATTACGGTTACGGCAAGTGTGAGGTTACGGTTAAGGCAAGTGTGAGGTTACGGTTAAGGCAAGTGTGAGGTTACGGTTAAGGCAAGTGTGAGGTTACAGTTAAGGCAAGTGTGAGGTACGGTTAAGGCAAGTGTGAGGTTACAGTTAAGGCAAGTGTGAGGTTACGGTTAAGGCAAGTGTGAGGTTACGGTTAAGGCAAGTGTGAGGTTACAGTTAAGGCAAGTGTGAGGTACGGTTAAGGCAAGTGTGAGGTTACAGTTAAGGCAAGTGTGAGATTACGGTTACGGCAAGTGTGAGGTTACGGTTAAGGCAAGTGTGAGGTTACGGTTAAGGCAAGTGTGAGGTTACGGTTAAGGCAAGTGTGAGGTTACGGTTAAGGCAAGTGTGAGGTTACGGTTAAGGCAAGTGTGAGGTTACGGTTACGGCAAGTGTGAGGTTACGGTAAGCCAAAGTTATGCTGTCTATGGAGTGGTCATTATCTGCCATCTAAAGCCCCTATCCTATTCCCACCTATTTACAAGTATAAAACATTATTTAATTCTCGTAACGTTCAAGTACGAGTTTTCACCTACATTTTTCACCCAACGTCCTTTGCGATATGATATAGCCTATAAAACTCAGTGATGCTCATGTAATGCTTTTGTGTTGATTATATTTGTTGGGTTATTTATATATTTCAGTAAGAAAGACTAACAATGTTTGACAGTTCATCCAAAGTTGAACTCATCTGGTGAGCAACCAATGGGAGTTTCTGTTGTTGACATCATGGCTACACTGTAAAAAATAAACTATGCTGATTCAACATACAATTGTAAGGCAACCAGCTGCAATAGGATTGTGTTTGCTCAACATTTGGGCATATAGCTGAACCAACATACATTCTCAAGTTTTATTTGTAAATTCACTCAACTTGGAATTTTAGGTTGAGTGAATATACAATTCAACTTGAGAATTTAGTCTACCTTATTTGCATATTTCCCATTGTAATCACAAGGTTTTTATTTGAAGGCCCAGCTACACCCTAACGCAGTGGTCTGAAACTCCTGGTTTACATGCCACATCAAGCCTGCAAGTCACATTAAGCAAAGTGATGTGTAATTCCTTTCTTGGGGGACAGGGGATTGTTTTTATTGAGACAGGAACGGTAGGAGAGATTAGTGATGGGTCGTTCGCGAATGAAAGGCTCTTTTTGGTGAACGTTGGGAATTGAATCTCATTGGTGAAAAAGACGTTCAATTGTCTCTCTGATTTGCATACTGCTACTACTGCTTTTTGATCTTCAAACAAAGATTATCTACAAATAAGTTACACAATCATTGTCTGAAGATGGTGAATCATCACTGCAGAAACAATAAATAGTGGGGAGAGCACATCATTCTGGTGCATGCGCAGGAAGACCATGCTAATCTTCTCTGTATCAATCCAATTTTAACATGTGCCCCGATGGATCGGTCACAAAAGAGAAGAGGAGATTTGCTTGCATTTATACACTGTAAAAAAGCCAACATAACCAACAGCGTTATTCTGTGAGTTGAGTGGACTTCAAATGGACAAGAATTTGAGCTAATAAAGTTTGTTTACTCAACAAACCCTGTTCAAAGTGAGCTGAATTTGAAAAAGTAAAATTACGTTACATATTTGCCTTTGGTAGGCAACACTGTATGTTGGTTCAGCTATACTGTATGCCCAAATGTTGAGCAAACTCCCAATCCTATTGCAGCTGTTTCACTACACTCGCAATAACATCTACTAAACACGTGTATGTGACCAATAACATCTCATTTGTTTGCCTTACAATTGTACATTCAATCAACAAATTCGAAGTGAGACGAATTTGAACAAGCTTGTTGAGTCAAATTACAAATGTATGTTTGCTCAAAACCATGCCTATCATTATCATACAGTGTCTCCCAGCATGCTCTATTGGAGGTTGATTTTCAGATGTTTTTTCTTTCAATACCTGTGTTTTTGCATGTACATTGATTGGTTGATTACACAAACATCAAAAAAAGATCTAAACTAACCCAATCTGTTAGTAATTGGACTTTTTGCACCTGTTTCTGAGATGGCTGTTCCAGTTATATGATTTAGGTAGTCTCTATACATTTTCCTAGCCCTGGCAGTCATTCTCAATGCGGGTGATTCAAAGTGCCAATTGTTGTATAGTCTCACTCTGGCCGGAATTACACATCACATGGCCTGTCTGGTCCAACGGTTAAAGCCGCGGACCCCGACACACATGCACAGCCTCGGCTAACAGAGTTGGCATGGGTTTAAGTCCACTGCTCTTCTGACTTGCAATCTCTCCTAGTCATTAGTATTTTATGTGGGCCACATTATATTGCTCCGTTTTTGTATAAGAGCCCCGTCATTTAGCTCCAGATGGCTCCTCATTCAAAATGCTTGAAATTCTAAAAATATGTTAGCACATCTCAAAAGTAAAGCCCAAAAATGAGGCTACCATTATGTCAGATCATGATATGCACGTTCAAATAGCTACACTTTCACCTGGCCAAATTATTAGATCCCTTGAAGAAAATAATGATGATAATAATAATACTCACTGAAAATATTGGCTCTGCGCAAGCATAACATGCACTATCATGAAGCGCCACAATTTAAAAAATATTTTTTAATAAGGAAATAAGTTTAACTAACTGTTCTAAATCTACAAGGCTTGTGGATATTCATACGAGTAGTAAATCATGAAACATTCACACATTGACCTTAATATGATGGACATTCACAATGACATTTTTATTTTATTTTTTTATTTCACCTTTATTTAACCAGGTAGGCTAGTTGAGAACAAGTTCTCATTTGCAACTGCGACCTGGCCAAGATAAAGCATAGCAGTGTGAACAGACAACAACACAGAGTTACACATGGAGTAAACAATAGACAAGTCAATAACATGGTAGAAAAAAGAGAATCTATATACAATGTGTGCAAAAGGCATGAGGTAGGCAATAAATCGAATAATTACAATTTAGCAGATTAACACTGGAGTGATAAATCATCAGGTGATCATGTGCAAGAAGAGATACTGGTGTGCAAAAGAGCAGAAAAGTAAATAAATAAAAGCAGTATGGGGGTGAGGTAGGTAAATTGGGTGGGTAGTTTACAGATGGACTATGTACAGCTGCAGCGATCGGTTAGCTGCTCGGATAGCAGATTTTTAAAGTTGTTGAGGGAGATAAAAGTCTCCAACTTCAGAGATTTTTGCAATTCGTTCCAGTCGCAGGCAGCAGAGAACTGGAAGGAAAGGCGTCCAAATGAGGTTTTGGCTTTAGGGATGATCAGTGAGATACACCTGCTGGAGTGCGTGCTACGGGTGGGTGTAGCCATCGTGACCAGTGAACTGAGATAATGCGGCACTTTGCCTAGCATAGCCTTGTAGATGACCTGGAGCCAGTGGGTCTGACGACGAACATGTAGCGAGGGCCAGCCGACTAGGGCATACAGGTCGCAGTGGTGGGTCGTATAAGGTGCTTTAGTAACAAAACGGATGGCACTGTGATAAACTGCATCCAGTTTGCTGAGTAGAGTATTGGAAGCTATTTTGTAGATGACATCGCCGAAGTCGAGGATCGGTAGGATAGTCAGTTTTACTAGGGTAAGTTTGGCGCCGTGAGTGAAGGAGGCTTTGTTCCGGAATAGAAAGCCGACTCTAGATTTGATTTTGGATTGGAGATGTTTGATATGAGTCTGGAAGGAGAGTTTGCAGTCTAGCCAGACACCTAGGTACTTATAGATGTCCACATATTCTAGGTCGGAACCGTCCAGGGTGGTGATGCTAGTCGGGCGTGCGGGTGCAGGCAGCGAACGGTTGAAAAGCATGCATTTGGTTTTACTAGCGTTTAAGAGCAGTTGGAGGCCACGGAAGGAGTGTTGTATGGCATTGAAGCTCGTTTGGAGGTTAGATAGCACAGTGTCCAGGGAAGGGCCGGAAGTATACAGAATGGTGTCGTCTGCGTAGAGGTGGATCAGGGAATCGCCCGCAGCAAGAGCAACATCATTGATGTATACAGAGAAAAGAGTCGGCCCGAGAATTGAACCCTGTGGTACCCCCATAGAGACTGCCAGAGGACCGGACAACATGCCCTCCGATTTGACACACTGAACTCTGTCTGCAAAGTAGTTGGTGAACCAGGCAAGGCAGTCATTAGAAAAACCAAGGCTATTGAGTCTGCCGATAAGAATATGGTGATTGACAGAGTCGAAAGCCTTGGCCAGGTCGATGCGCAGGAAGACCATGCTAATCTTCTCTGTATCAATCCAATTTTAACATGTGCCCCGATGGATCGGTCACAAAAGAGAAGAGGAGATTTGCTTGCATTTATACACTGTAAAAAAGCCAACATAACCAACAGCGTTATTCTGTGAGTTGAGTGGACTTCAAATGGACAAGAATTTGAGCTAATAAAGTTTGTTTACTCAACAAACCCTGTTCAAAGTGAGCTGAATTTGAAAAAGTAAAATTACGTTACATATTTGCCTTTGGTAGGCAACACTGTATGTTGGTTCAGCTATACTGTATGCCCAAATGTTGAGCAAACTCCCAATCCTAATGCAGCTGTTTCACTACACTCGCAATAACATCTACTAAACACGTGTATGTGACCAATAACATCTCATTTGTTTGCCTTACAATTGTACATTCAATCAACAAATTCGAAGTGAGACGAATTTGAACAAGCTTGTTGAGTCAAATTACAAATGTATGTTTGCTCAAAACCATGCCTATCATTATCATACAGTGTCTCCCAGCATGCTCTATTGGAGGTTGATTTTCAGATGTTTTTTCTTTCAATACCTGTGTTTTTGCATGTACATTGATTGGTTGATTACACAAACATCAAAAAAAGATCTAAACTAACCCAATCTGTTAGTAATTGGACTTTTTGCACCTGTTTCTGAGATGGCTGTTCCAGTTATATGATTTAGGTAGTCTCGATACATTTTCCTAGCCCTGGCAGTCATTCTCAATGCGGGTGATTCAAAGTGCCAATTGTTGTATAGTCTCACTCTGGCCGGAATTACACATCACATGGCCTGTCTGGTCCAACGGTTAAAGCCGCGGACCCCGACACACATGCACAGCCTCGGCTAACAGAGTTGGCATGGGTTTAAGTCCACTGCTCTTCTGACTTGCAATCTCTCCTAGTCATTAGTATTTTATGTGGGCCACATTATATTGCTCCGTTTTTGTATAAGAGCCCCGTCATTTAGCTCCAGATGGCTCCTCATTCAAAATGCTTGAAATTCTAAAAATATGTTAGCACATCTCAAAAGTAAAGCCCAAAAATGAGGCTACCATTATGTCAGATCATGATATGCACGTTCAAATAGCTACATTTTCACCTGGCCAAATTATTAGATCCCTTGAAGAAAATAATGATGATAATAATAATACTCACTGAAAATATTGGCTCTGCGCAAGCATAACATGCACTATCATGAAGCGCCACAATTTAAAAAATATTTTTTAATAAGGAAATAAGTTTAACTAACTGTTCTAAATCTACAAGGCTTGTGGATATTCATACGAGTAGTAAATCATGAAACATTCACACATTGACCTTAATATGATGGACATTCACAATGACATTTTTATTTTATTTTTTTATTTCACCTTTATTTAACCAGGTAGGCTAGTTGAGAACAAGTTCTCATTTGCAACTGCGACCTGGCCAAGATAAAGCATAGCAGTGTGAACAGACAACAACACAGAGTTACACATGGAGTAAACAATAGACAAGTCAATAACATGGTAGAAAAAAGAGAATCTATATACAATGTGTGCAAAAGGCATGAGGTAGGCAATAAATCGAATAATTACAATTTAGCAGATTAACACTGGAGTGATAAATCATCAGGTGATCATGTGCAAGAAGAGATACTGGTGTGCAAAAGAGCAGAAAAGTAAATAAATAAAAGCAGTATGGGGGTGAGGTAGGTAAATTGGGTGGGTAGTTTACAGATGGACTATGTACAGCTGCAGCGATCGGTTAGCTGCTCGGATAGCAGATTTTTAAAGTTGTTGAGGGAGATAAAAGTCTCCAACTTCAGAGATTTTTGCAATTCGTTCCAGTCGCAGGCAGCAGAGAACTGGAAGGAAAGGCGTCCAAATGAGGTTTTGGCTTTAGGGATGATCAGTGAGATACACCTGCTGGAGTGCGTGCTACGGGTGGGTGTAGCCATCGTGACCAGTGAACTGAGATAATGCGGCACTTTGCCTAGCATAGCCTTGTAGATGACCTGGAGCCAGTGGGTCTGACGACGAACATGTAGCGAGGGCCAGCCGACTAGGGCATACAGGTCGCAGTGGTGGGTCGTATAAGGTGCTTTAGTAACAAAACGGATGGCACTGTGATAAACTGCATCCAGTTTGCTGAGTAGAGTATTGGAAGCTATTTTGTAGATGACATCGCCGAAGTCGAGGATCGGTAGGATAGTCAGTTTTACTAGGGTAAGTTTGGCGCCGTGAGTGAAGGAGGCTTTGTTCCGGAATAGAAAGCCGACTCTAGATTTGATTTTGGATTGGAGATGTTTGATATGAGTCTGGAAGGAGAGTTTGCAGTCTAGCCAGACACCTAGGTACTTATAGATGTCCACATATTCTAGGTCGGAACCGTCCAGGGTGGTGATGCTAGTCGGGCGTGCGGGTGCAGGCAGCGAACGGTTGAAAAGCATGCATTTGGTTTTACTAGCGTTTAAGAGCAGTTGGAGGCCACGGAAGGAGTGTTGTATGGCATTGAAGCTCGTTTGGAGGTTAGATAGCACAGTGTCCAGGGAAGGGCCGGAAGTATACAGAATGGTGTCGTCTGCGTAGAGGTGGATCAGGGAATCGCCCGCAGCAAGAGCAACATCATTGATGTATACAGAGAAAAGAGTCGGCCCGAGAATTGAACCCTGTGGTACCCCCATAGAGACTGCCAGAGGACCGGACAACATGCCCTCCGATTTGACACACTGAACTCTGTCTGCAAAGTAGTTGGTGAACCAGGCAAGGCAGTCATTAGAAAAACCAAGGCTATTGAGTCTGCCGATAAGAATATGGTGATTGACAGAGTCGAAAGCCTTGGCCAGGTCGATGCGCAGGAAGACCATGCTAATCTTCTCTGTATCAATCCAATTTTAACATGTGCCCCGATGGATCGGTCACAAAAGAGAAGAGGAGATTTGCTTGCATTTATACACTGTAAAAAAGCCAACATAACCAACAGCGTTATTCTGTGAGTTGAGTGGACTTCAAATGGACAAGAATTTGAGCTAATAAAGTTTGTTTACTCAACAAACCCTGTTCAAAGTGAGCTGAATTTGAAAAAGTAAAATTACGTTACATATTTGCCTTTGGTAGGCAACACTGTATGTTGGTTCAGCTATACTGTATGCCCAAATGTTGAGCAAACTCCCAATCCTATTGCAGCTGTTTCACTACACTCGCAATAACATCTACTAAACACGTGTATGTGACCAATAACATCTCATTTGTTTGCCTTACAATTGTACATTCAATCAACAAATTCGAAGTGAGACGAATTTGAACAAGCTTGTTGAGTCAAATTACAAATGTATGTTTGCTCAAAACCATGCCTATCATTATCATACAGTGTCTCCCAGCATGCTCTATTGGAGGTTGATTTTCAGATGTTTTTTCTTTCAATACCTGTGTTTTTGCATGTACATTGATTGGTTGATTACACAAACATCAAAAAAAGATCTAAACTAACCCAATCTGTTAGTAATTGGACTTTTTGCACCTGTTTCTGAGATGGCTGTTCCAGTTATATGATTTAGGTAGTCTCGATACATTTTCCTAGCCCTGGCAGTCATTCTCAATGCGGGTGATTCAAAGTGCCAATTGTTGTATAGTCTCACTCTGGCCGGAATTACACATCACATGGCCTGTCTGGTCCAACGGTTAAAGCCGCGGACCCCGACACACATGCACAGCCTCGGCTAACAGAGTTGGCATGGGTTTAAGTCCACTGCTCTTCTGACTTGCAATCTCTCCTAGTCATTAGTATTTTATGTGGGCCACATTATATTGCTCCGTTTTTGTATAAGAGCCCCGTCATTTAGCTCCAGATGGCTCCTCATTCAAAATGCTTGAAATTCTAAAAATATGTTAGCACATCTCAAAAGTAAAGCCCAAAAATGAGGCTACCATTATGTCAGATCATGATATGCACGTTCAAATAGCTACATTTTCACCTGGCCAAATTATTAGATCCCTTGAAGAAAATAATGATGATAATAATAATACTCACTGAAAATATTGGCTCTGCGCAAGCATAACATGCACTATCATGAAGCGCCACAATTTAAAAAATATTTTTTAATAAGGAAATAAGTTTAACTAACTGTTCTAAATCTACAAGGCTTGTGGATATTCATACGAGTAGTAAATCATGAAACATTCACACATTGACCTTAATATGATGGACATTCACAATGACATTTTTATTTTATTTTTTTATTTCACCTTTATTTAACCAGGTAGGCTAGTTGAGAACAAGTTCTCATTTGCAACTGCGACCTGGCCAAGATAAAGCATAGCAGTGTGAACAGACAACAACACAGAGTTACACATGGAGTAAACAATAGACAAGTCAATAACATGGTAGAAAAAAGAGAATCTATATACAATGTGTGCAAAAGGCATGAGGTAGGCAATAAATCGAATAATTACAATTTAGCAGATTAACACTGGAGTGATAAATCATCAGGTGATCATGTGCAAGAAGAGATACTGGTGTGCAAAAGAGCAGAAAAGTAAATAAATAAAAGCAGTATGGGGGTGAGGTAGGTAAATTGGGTGGGTAGTTTACAGATGGACTATGTACAGCTGCAGCGATCGGTTAGCTGCTCGGATAGCAGATTTTTAAAGTTGTTGAGGGAGATAAAAGTCTCCAACTTCAGAGATTTTTGCAATTCGTTCCAGTCGCAGGCAGCAGAGAACTGGAAGGAAAGGCGTCCAAATGAGGTTTTGGCTTTAGGGATGATCAGTGAGATACACCTGCTGGAGTGCGTGCTACGGGTGGGTGTAGCCATCGTGACCAGTGAACTGAGATAATGCGGCACTTTGCCTAGCATAGCCTTGTAGATGACCTGGAGCCAGTGGGTCTGACGACGAACATGTAGCGAGGGCCAGCCGACTAGGGCATACAGGTCGCAGTGGTGGGTCGTATAAGGTGCTTTAGTAACAAAACGGATGGCACTGTGATAAACTGCATCCAGTTTGCTGAGTAGAGTATTGGAAGCTATTTTGTAGATGACATCGCCGAAGTCGAGGATCGGTAGGATAGTCAGTTTTACTAGGGTAAGTTTGGCGCCGTGAGTGAAGGAGGCTTTGTTCCGGAATAGAAAGCCGACTCTAGATTTGATTTTGGATTGGAGATGTTTGATATGAGTCTGGAAGGAGAGTTTGCAGTCTAGCCAGACACCTAGGTACTTATAGATGTCCACATATTCTAGGTCGGAACCGTCCAGGGTGGTGATGCTAGTCGGGCGTGCGGGTGCAGGCAGCGAACGGTTGAAAAGCATGCATTTGGTTTTACTAGCGTTTAAGAGCAGTTGGAGGCCACGGAAGGAGTGTTGTATGGCATTGAAGCTCGTTTGGAGGTTAGATAGCACAGTGTCCAGGGAAGGGCCGGAAGTATACAGAATGGTGTCGTCTGCGTAGAGGTGGATCAGGGAATCGCCCGCAGCAAGAGCAACATCATTGATGTATACAGAGAAAAGAGTCGGCCCGAGAATTGAACCCTGTGGTACCCCCATAGAGACTGCCAGAGGACCGGACAACATGCCCTCCGATTTGACACACTGAACTCTGTCTGCAAAGTAGTTGGTGAACCAGGCAAGGCAGTCATTAGAAAAACCAAGGCTATTGAGTCTGCCGATAAGAATATGGTGATTGACAGAGTCGAAAGCCTTGGCCAGGTCGATGCGCAGGAAGACCATGCTAATCTTCTCTGTATCAATCCAATTTTAACATGTGCCCCGATGGATCGGTCACAAAAGAGAAGAGGAGATTTGCTTGCATTTATACACTGTAAAAAAGCCAACATAACCAACAGCGTTATTCTGTGAGTTGAGTGGACTTCAAATGGACAAGAATTTGAGCTAATAAAGTTTGTTTACTAAACAAACCCTGTTCAAAGTGAGCTGAATTTGAAAAAGTAAAATTACGTTACATATTTGCCTTTGGTAGGCAACACTGTATGTTGGTTCAGCTATACTGTATGCCCAAATGTTGAGCAAACTCCCAATCCTATTGCAGCTGTTTCACTACACTCGCAATAACATCTACTAAACACGTGTATGTGACCAATAACATCTCATTTGTTTGCCTTACAATTGTACATTCAATCAACAAATTCGAAGTGAGACGAATTTGAACAAGCTTGTTGAGTCAAATTACAAATGTATGTTTGCTCAAAACCATGCCTATCATTATCATACAGTGTCTCCCAGCATGCTCTATTGGAGGTTGATTTTCAGATGTTTTTTCTTTCAATACCTGTGTTTTTGCATGTACATTGATTGGTTGATTACACAAACATCAAAAAAAGATCTAAACTAACCCAATCTGTTAGTAATTGGACTTTTTGCACCTGTTTCTGAGATGGCTGTTCCAGTTATATGATTTAGGTAGTCTCTATACATTTTCCTAGCCCTGGCAGTCATTCTCAATGCGGGTGATTCAAAGTGCCAATTGTTGTATAGTCTCACTCTGGCCGGAATTACACATCACATGGCCTGTCTGGTCCAACGGTTAAAGCCGCGGACCCCGACACACATGCACAGCCTCGGCTAACAGAGTTGGCATGGGTTTAAGTCCACTGCTCTTCTGACTTGCAATCTCTCCTAGTCATTAGTATTTTATGTGGGCCACATTATATTGCTCCGTTTTTGTATAAGAGCCCCGTCATTTAGCTCCAGATGGCTCCTCATTCAAAATGCTTGAAATTCTAAAAATATGTTAGCACATCTCAAAAGTAAAGCCCAAAAATGAGGCTACCATTATGTCAGATCATGATATGCACGTTCAAATAGCTACATTTTCACCTGGCCAAATTATTAGATCCCTTGAAGAAAATAATGATGATAATAATAATACTCACTGAAAATATTGGCTCTGCGCAAGCATAACATGCACTATCATGAAGCGCCACAATTTAAAAAATATTTTTTAATAAGGAAATAAGTTTAACTAACTGTTCTAAATCTACAAGGCTTGTGGATATTCATACGAGTAGTAAATCATGAAACATTCACACATTGACCTTAATATGATGGACATTCACAATGACATTTTTATTTTATTTTTTTATTTCACCTTTATTTAACCAGGTAGGCTAGTTGAGAACAAGTTCTCATTTGCAACTGCGACCTGGCCAAGATAAAGCATAGCAGTGTGAACAGACAACAACACAGAGTTACACATGGAGTAAACAATAGACAAGTCAATAACATGGTAGAAAAAAGAGAATCTATATACAATGTGTGCAAAAGGCATGAGGTAGGCAATAAATCGAATAATTACAATTTAGCAGATTAACACTGGAGTGATAAATCATCAGGTGATCATGTGCAAGAAGAGATACTGGTGTGCAAAAGAGCAGAAAAGTAAATAAATAAAAGCAGTATGGGGGTGAGGTAGGTAAATTGGGTGGGTAGTTTACAGATGGACTATGTACAGCTGCAGCGATCGGTTAGCTGCTCGGATAGCAGATTTTTAAAGTTGTTGAGGGAGATAAAAGTCTCCAACTTCAGAGATTTTTGCAATTCGTTCCAGTCGCAGGCAGCAGAGAACTGGAAGGAAAGGCGTCCAAATGAGGTTTTGGCTTTAGGGATGATCAGTGAGATACACCTGCTGGAGTGCGTGCTACGGGTGGGTGTAGCCATCGTGACCAGTGAACTGAGATAATGCGGCACTTTGCCTAGCATAGCCTTGTAGATGACCTGGAGCCAGTGGGTCTGACGACGAACATGTAGCGAGGGCCAGCCGACTAGGGCATACAGGTCGCAGTGGTGGGTCGTATAAGGTGCTTTAGTAACAAAACGGATGGCACTGTGATAAACTGCATCCAGTTTGCTGAGTAGAGTATTGGAAGCTATTTTGTAGATGACATCGCCGAAGTCGAGGATCGGTAGGATAGTCAGTTTTACTAGGGTAAGTTTGGCGCCGTGAGTGAAGGAGGCTTTGTTCCGGAATAGAAAGCCGACTCTAGATTTGATTTTGGATTGGAGATGTTTGATATGAGTCTGGAAGGAGAGTTTGCAGTCTAGCCAGACACCTAGGTACTTATAGATGTCCACATATTCTAGGTCGGAACCGTCCAGGGTGGTGATGCTAGTCGGGCGTGCGGGTGCAGGCAGCGAACGGTTGAAAAGCATGCATTTGGTTTTACTAGCGTTTAAGAGCAGTTGGAGGCCACGGAAGGAGTGTTGTATGGCATTGAAGCTCGTTTGGAGGTTAGATAGCACAGTGTCCAGGGAAGGGCCGGAAGTATACAGAATGGTGTCGTCTGCGTAGAGGTGGATCAGGGAATCGCCCGCAGCAAGAGCAACATCATTGATGTATACAGAGAAAAGAGTCGGCCCGAGAATTGAACCCTGTGGTACCCCCATAGAGACTGCCAGAGGACCGGACAACATGCCCTCCGATTTGACACACTGAACTCTGTCTGCAAAGTAGTTGGTGAACCAGGCAAGGCAGTCATTAGAAAAACCAAGGCTATTGAGTCTGCCGATAAGAATATGGTGATTGACAGAGTCGAAAGCCTTGGCCAGGTCGATGAAGACGGCTGCACAGTAATGTCTTTTATCGATGGCGGTTATGATATCGTTTAGTACCTTGAGCGTGGCTGAGGTGCACCCGTGACCGGCTCGGAAACCGGATTGCACAGCGGAGAAGGTACGGTGGGATTCGAGATGGTCAGTGATCTGTTTGTTAACTTGGCTTTCGAAGACCTTAGCTAGGCAGGGCAGGTTGGATATAGGTCTGTAACAGTTTGGGTCCAGGGTGTCTCCCCCTTTGAAGAGGGGGATGACAGCGGCAGCTTTCCAATCCTTGGGGATCTCAGATGATACGAAGGAGAGGTTGAACAGGCTGGTAATAGGGGGTGCGACAATGGCAGCGGACAGTTTCAGAAATAGGGGGCCCAGATTGACATCTGATCAATCACTCATGACTAAAAACTTGATAATAATTTGATGGATTTCTCCCCACACCCCTTCCCTGTACCTGTTATCTTCCAGGTAGTGGCAGTATAGAGATTCCTGTGCTGTGTATGCTCATATCAGGGGAAGCTGCCATGCTGAAGGTAAGTTAATACAACATCACTATCATCACTTAACTTTACTGTCCATGTCCAGAACATTCCCTTCTCCCCCCAACACTCTCTCCCTCCCCCCAGAGGGTGGATCTCTCTCTGAGGAAGGCTACTCCTTGGCTGGTGTTGAATGGTTCTGGTCCAGCGGCAGACCTTATCTGTGAGCTGCTGGATGCCTTGTCAGCTGTGCCCATGAGCCGCACCTCTCCCCCGCCAGAAGTTGAGGGAAGCGAGAGCCCCAGCGCAGAGCTGCGCGAATGGACCCGTGAGAGGGTCAAGAGGCACTTCCCTGCCGAGGCAGACCGGGAGAAGCTTGTGGACAGGGTGCGTGTGGGATGGGTGGGGTGTGTGTGAGTGAGCACTTCATCATACTGCTTATTTCTCTCCTCTCCCCCTCTCTGTCTCTCTCCCCTCTCTGTCTCTCTCTCCCCTCTCTGTCTCCCTCCCCCCTCTCTGTCTCTCTCCCCTCTCTGTCTCTCTCTCCTCTTTCTCTCTCTCCTCTTTCTCTCTCCTTTGTTTTCTTTCTTTCCCCAGGCTCTGAGTATCTATCAGAACAGAGATCTGATCACAGTGTTCCACGGGGAGCAGGACAGTCCTGATGATTTTGACACTGTGCTACTGAAGGCTCTGGTCAGAGGTAGGTGTGCATGAGTTGTGCGTTTGCTGTCTGTTGACAAATATGTTGAACGTGATCCTGGTCAAACTATTAATTAGTCCAATGTAATTTCTGTCAGCCAGTAAACGTGTGTCCAGCGCCGCCAGTGAGTACACAGAGGAGCTGAAGCTTGCAGTAGCCTGGAACAGGGTGGACATCGCTAACAGTGAACTCTTCAACGGAGACATCCAATGGAGAGTGAGCTGCTCCTCACTTCTGATGCCACTGTTTAACTCCATTTATTTTATTTTATGTTATTTAGTTGACAGGGCATTTATTCTATTCAAAACGACAGACAGACTTTACCTTTCCAACTTCTCTATATCTGATAACATGAGGAACATAAGGAACGGCTTCACAAATTGGAATTTGGAACAATACAGAGAAGGTAGGCTGGTGTTGAAGGGAATTTGGAACAATACAGAGAAGTAGGCTGGTGGTGAAGGGAAGTTGGAAATCAAAACAATTTCCATTTTGTGAAGCGTTCCTTTATTTTCTCACTCGGCAGGATGTTATTGCTTCACTTTTGACAGACAGACAGAGATATGTTTATAAAAACGTCCTCCCATCCTCCCGCAGTACGAGGACCTGGAGGACTCCATGACGGACGCACTGATCAACAACAAGCCCCAGTTTGTACGTCTCTTCACCGAGAATGGTCTCAACATCCTGGACTACCTGACCTACCAGCGTCTGGAGGGCCTGTACCGCTCGCTGTCCAACAGCTCTCTGGCCTACACGCTTCTCCAGCGACACCTCACAGAGAGGCAGAGCCTGGCCAGATCCCTTCCCACTGCCCCCTGCTCTCTGGACGAGCCTACACCCCTCAAGAGGCCCCAGAGCCATATGAGCCCCAAATCAGGACCCTCCTCTGCCAAAGAGCTCAGCTTGTATGAGGTTAGGAGGGGTTGCACTTTATTTTATGGTACAGAAATGACTAGGTATTTATTGAGAAATGACATGGTGAATTGGTCAAATAGGAGGGGTGAGAGGGGAGGTATGGGGTCATTTGCTCTGTGTGGAGTTGAGGCGCATTTCCTCTAATTTAGGTGTTTTGTTCTCAGTTATATGTGACTCGCCTCTCCCTCCAGGTGTCGCGGCTACTATGGGACATCCTGGGAGATGTATGTCAGCCCTTCTACTACAGTCCTCTGGGTTTGGACCAGAGCACCAGCACCTGGAGAACACTGAAGGTAGTGGCTGCCATAGCTGCATTCCAAATAGCACTCTATCCCCTATACACTCTCAGAAAAAAAGTTGCTAAGTAGAACCATATAGGGTTCTTCGGCTTGTCTCCATATGGAAACCCTTTTTGTTTATATCTAGAACCGTTAAAAAAATGGTTGTATCAGGAACCACTTTTATCGTCTAAACCCATTGGGCACAGACATCAGTTCCATATCTATTTTGGATTTACATTTGGTTGAGTTGTCAACTAACTTGAATTCAACGTAAAATCAAGAACAAATGTCACCATGACATTGTATTTAGGTTAGAAGTAAGGGGAAAAAAATACTAAATTCCCTTACCTTGATGACTTTTTGCAAATCCAATCAGTTTTTCCCATTTGATTCAACTTCATCACATAGAATTGTTTTCTTGAAATGATGTGGAAACAACATTGATTCAACCACTTTTTACCCAGTGGGAAGGTTCTTCCTAGAACCCTCTATGAAAGTTCTAACAAGAACCCTTTTATCTTTGAACGGTTCTACCAGCCTTATTAGCCTTTATTAAAATGAACCACCTCTTTTTGCCAATACATTACATGCGGTATATCATAATGCCTTACTTTGAGGGCCTATATAGTCTAACACAGTGGTCTGAAGCTCCTGGTTTACTGGCCACATTAGGCCGGCAAATCACATTATGCTGGCTTGTAAAGTGATGTGTAATTCCTATTGGAATTCATAGTGATCTCGCTCTCTGTTTGCCGATATGAGTACAACTTTTAAACCGCCGTCGGGCCAGATGGAATACCAGGACGGGTTCTCAGGGCATGCGCAGACTAGCTGGCAAGTGTCTCACTGACATTTTCAATCTCTCTTTGTCCCAGTCTGTAATCCCAACATGTTTCAAGCTGACCACCATTGTCCCTGTTCCCAAGAACTCCAAGGTAACCTGCCTAAATGCCTATTGTCCCGTAGCACTCACAACTGTAATTATGAAGTGCTTTGAAAGGCTGGTCATGACACACCTCAACACCATCATCCCAGAAACCCTGGACCCACTCTAATTTGCATACCTCCCCAACAGATCCACAGATAACGATATCTCAATTGCACTTCACACTGCTTTCTCCCACCTGGACAAGAGGGTAAATAACTATGTGAGAATGCTGTTCCTAGACAACAGTTCGGCGTTCAACACCATAGTCCCCTCCAAGCTCATCAGCTCATCACTGAACGCCTCCCTCTGCAACTGGACTTCCTGACAGGCTAGCCCCAGGTGGTGAGGGTAGGCAACAACATCTCCGGCACACTGACCCTCAACATGGGGGCCCCTCAGGGGTGTGTGCTCAGCCCCTTCCTGTACTTCCTGTTACCCCATGATTGTGTGGCCACGCACAATTCCAACACCATCATCAGAGAATTGGCAGTGTGGTGCCAGGACAACAGAATCTCCCTCAACGTTCCAAGACCAAAGAGCTGATCGCAGACTACAGGAAAAAGACTGCTGGCAGGGCTGTAGTGGAGCGGGTTGAGAGTTTAAAGTTCCCTGGTGTCCACATCACTAAAGACTTAACATGGTGCACACACAGCCGCACAGTCGTGAAGAGGACAGAGCGTCTTCCCCCTCAGGAGGCTGAAAAGATTTGGCATGGGCCAAAAAGTTTTTCAGCTGAAGCATCGAGAGCATCTTGACTGGCTGCAACATCGCTTGGTATGGCAAATGCTCGCACTCAACCGCGATAGAGGGTGGTGTGGACAGCCCAGTACATTACTGGGGCCGAGCTCCCTGTCATCAAGGACCTCTATATCAGAAGCTAATAAAAAATCTCTTTCCCTATCTTCTGAATCACAATTGTAATGTTTGTAGCCTAAACACGCGCTCACACACACTGACAAAGATTTTCAGCTTGCAAGCAGACACTGGAATAAGTTTCTGAGTGACTGAGGGTTTTGCATGGGTGCTTTATTGTGTTTTTTGTGGGTCTAGAAAAAATGCCTGGAACATAAAATAATGATATTAACCGGTTCCCATTCTTTAAAAAAAAAACGGTTCTGTTCTGGAACAGTATAGATCACTGTTGTTCCAGGCTCCGTTTCTGTTGCTTGAGAAATGTTGTTCTGCTCCCTTAACCGGTTCCAACCCTGCTGTATACTGAGTAAAAACATTAATTGGAACACCTGATTTCACATAGACTGACCAGGTGAATCCAGGTGAAAGCTATGATCCCTTATTGATGTCACCTGTTAAATTCACTTTAATCCATGTAGATGAAGGGCAGGAGACAATTTAAAGAAGTATTTTTAAGCCTTAAGACAATTGAAACATGGGTTTTGTATGTATGCTATTCAGAGGGTGAATGGGCAAGACAAAATATTTCAGTGCCTTTGAACAGGGTATGGTAGTAGGTTCCAGGCGCAACAGTGAACAGTTTCCCGTGTGTATCAAGAATGGTCCACCACCCAATGGACATCCAGCCAACTTGACACAACTGTGGGAAGCATTGGAGTCAACATGGGCCAGCATCCCTGTGGAATGCTTTTGACACCTTGTAGTCCATGCACAAACAAATTGAGACTGTTCTGAGGGCAAAAGGGGGTGCAACTGAATATTAGGAAGGTGTTCAGTGGTCATAATGTTTTGTACACTGTGTATATACGCCATACTGTATATACACTCACACACTACACTTTCACACAAACGCACACACATGTGCACATAGTGATGCCACACACACACTTTCACACTCATGATATGCTGCTGCTACTCTGTTCTTTATTTTACTCTTATTATTATCTATCCTGATTCCTAGTCCCTTTACCCTGCCTTCATGTACATATCTACCTCACATACCTTATTATTATCTATCCTGATTCCTAGTCCCTTTACCCTGCCTTCATGTACATATCTAGCACATATACCTTATTGTTATCTATCCTGATTCCTAGTCCCTTTACCCTGCCTTCATGTACATATCTACCACGCATACCTCATACCCCTGCACAGTGATATGATACTTGTACTCCCAGTATATAGCTTCATATTTGTGTATTTTATTCGTTGTCTTATTTTTTAAAAATATTCTTCTTATTATTTTTTTAAACTGCGTTGTCGGGAGGGCTCATGAGCAAGCATTTCACGGTCATGTTTATACCCCTTGTATTCTGTGCATGTGACAAAACATTTGATTAGATTTTTAGAACTTTTTTTTTCTAAGAGCGTTTAGGGCACTACCAGAGCATCTGTTGTCAGTGACAAGGTCCAGTGATGTGTACTAACTAGGCCTACTTACTAGGCCTGTAGACTCCACCAATATAGTTGAGTTATCAACGCTGCTACGGTGATACCACTTTATCACTGGCCATAGAATGTAACTGTGACTGCTGTGCTAACCAAGCTGTATTTACTCTCACCCTATCTCTCTTAATGTACTGTATCCCTCTCTCCCCTCTCTCAGCAAGTGAATAAGTTGTTACTGGGGGATTGTCCGTATAGGGAGCAGCACTGTGTATATCCCTGGGCCTCTCTGTTTATCTGGGCTGTGCTGCAGAATCGCAGCGAGATGGCTGTCTACTTCTGGGAGATGGTAATTTTATTAATTAATGATTTTATTAAACTTTTATCTGACGAGGTAAGTCAGTTAAGAATGTATGGGTCCAGGCAGCCGTAATGACAACAATGAACAATTACTCTCAAATGGTTGGATGTTTGACGCTCAGAACTTTATCAATGCAGACACATTTTTGCATTGATCTCTATCCCCTTTTTCTTTATTTGTGACAGATTTTTCATTTAGTTTTGTCATCTTTTTAGAGGGGGGGGGGGGGGGTTGTTTTTGTTTACAGGAACAAAAACAATCAAAGAAAAACATACAAAGATAACCCCAACCCATTCCCCACCTCAGTTCCCACCCCGCCTAGCCCCCTGCCCCCACCAGAAGGAAGCATGCCTCCCTCCCCTTCCAACCCCACCCAGCAACCGAGGTTGCTTATAAGTCCCCCTCCCACCCATCCATCCCCTGAGTCTCCCCTTACATTCCCCCCCAATCCCCCACGCCCTCCCCGCACAATGACCAGAGATCACCTTGTCTGCTTCTTCTAGTGATTCTGAACGGAGAAGAGCAGATATTGCCTGTTATAACTAAGGCTGAAGGATTGCATATAGTATTTGAATCATACACTGCTCAAAAAAATAAAGGGAACACTTAAACAACACAATGTAACTCCAAGTCAATCACACTTCTATGAAATCAAACTGTCCACTTAGGAAGCAACACTGATTGACAATACATTTCACATGCTGTTGTGCAAATGGAATAGACAAAGGGTGGAAATTATAGGCAATTAGCAAGACACCCCCCAAAAAGGAGTGATTCTGCAGGTGGTGACCACAGACCACTTCTCAGTTCCTATGCTTCCTGGATGATGTTTTGGTCATTTTTGAATGCTGGCGGTGCTCTCACTCTAGTGGTAGCATGAGACGGAGTCTACAACCCACACAAGTGGCTCAGGTAGTGCAGTTCATCCAGGATGGCACATCAATGCGAGCTGTGGCAAAAAGGTTTGCTGTGTCTGTCAGCGTAGTGTCCAGAGCATGGAGGCGCTACCAGGAGACAGGCCAGTACATCAGGAGACGTGGAGGAGGCCGTAGGAGGGCAACAACCCAGCAGCAGGACCGCTACCTCCGCCTTTGTGCAAGGAGGTGCACTGCCAGAGCCCTGCAAAATGACCTCCGGCAGACCATGACAATGATTTATGCCTGTTTGAGTAGAAAGTGTACCCTTTTGATTTAGGATTAGGTGCTTGCCAGGCATAAATGAGATTGTAGTCAGAGAGTATATGCTAGAGAGCCTTGGTTGCATGTGGATTGTAGTTGGTTTTATTAGATTTTTGCCACCACATCCAAAATTACATTCATGTCTGTCCCAATAACCAGATGGAATTCAGTTAATTTTAACAGACAGCATACACATTAATAAAGGCAATTTTCTTTCCATTATGGATACATTTAATGAAAGTGATTCATCTTTACCCAAGAAGGTCCTTTTTGTTTCTTATGTATCATTATGATTACACCTTTAGTTTTGAGTGGGGCTGATGAAAAAGCAGCCAGTTTGTACAAATGGTTCTCTATTCTATGTGAGTCCATTTGGAAAAGGTGCGTTTCTTGGAGCGTTGCTATATCAACATGGTTTGTTGCTAGGATATCAAGACAGCTGGAAGGTTTAATAGGACAGTTTGGGCCTTCTAGATTCCAAGAGAGAAGAGCTAGCGTTGTCGTCGTTAAAAAATGAAGTGTTAATAAGCCCATGGATGTGAAACAAAAAGCAGGACCCACAGGGAAACCCACCCCTTAGTGGTTCCCCACCCTGAAACCCCACTGTGAACAATTCTCCCCTCCGTATCCACCACCACCACCCCCCCCCCCCCCCCCCCCCTTCCCTCGAGAGCAGATGTTATTTCCTCATAATCAATCTCTCAGATAGTAGTGGGCAACTCTTTTTGTTGTCTGGTGTTGAAAGCCACCATGTTACCACAGGTGAATTGTGAACAGACAGGATATGCTGCTGGAGCGAAATAGACCTGCTATTGTTCCTTGTAATACAGTGAACGTCCCACACCTTAATGTGATGATACTGTATGTGTTGACAATTATTTGAAAATAAGTCAGTTAATTCATAGTTCTTTTGCAAACGAAAGCCACAAAAAAGCCAAGCGTTTCAATGCATGCCACCGGAACCGGACCTCTGACATGTTACTGATGTTAAAACAATCCCCTTTTTCTTTCTCTCTCTCGCTCTTTCACTCGCTCTTGCTTTCTCTCTCTCTCTAGGCAGGGGAGTCTGTCCTCAGTGCTCTGGCAGGCTGTAAGATTCTGAGGGAGCTGTCTAAGCTTGAGAGTGAGACGGCGGCCAAGCTCTCTATGAAGGAGCTAGCACAGAAGTTTGAGAACTTGGCCAATGGTGGGCGAGCCTTATTCCAAATGTTTAGCTAGTTTGATACTTCATGTGATGGGCTGCTCCCTGACATCCTGATTCCCCAATTAAAGCCTAGACAGTCAATGTATCCAAGTAATGCCTAGGGGCATTTATCTGTTTTGCATACAAGTGAGCATCTTGTATTTTGTGATTGAAGTTATACCCCATAATGTCTAGTAGCGGCACCGTATCATAATGCAAGGGACCACCTGTTCGAAAAGTCTGCTGGAGGGCATCCCAGTCTGGGGCCATTTGCAATGTTTTCACACTCAAGGCCTGTAGGATGAGGATGGAAGCAAACCAATTTGAACCCCTTGTTCCTAATGGGAAACCTAATGTGAAAACCAGTGACCCGTTTCCTCTCTCTAGACTTGTTCAGTGTGTTGAGTATTAACCCTTTAATTGTCTCTCTAGATATGTTCAGTGAATGCTATCAGAGCAGTGAGAGTCGCTCTTTCAACCTCCTTATAAGGCAGTCTCTGGTGTGGGGCGAAGCTACCTGTCTGGAGATGGCCACCGCAGCTGATGCCCGCCTCTTCTTCAGTCACGATGGCTTGCAGGTCTGTATTAAACCAAGGGATCAAAGGTCAAGGTGTGTGTGTGTGCGCACGTGCGTGCGTATGTGTGTGAATCTCTGTGTGAATCTGTGCGTACGTGTGATCTGTGTGTACGTGTGATCTGTATGTACGTGTGATCTGTGTGTACGTGTGATCTGTATGTACGTGTGATCTGTGTGTATGTGTGATCTGTGTGTATGTGTGATCTGTATGTTCACATTCATCTTTATAAAACTAACCAGATTTCCAGAGTGTGTGTATTAGAATGTGGGGGGTGGTTAATTGAAGTTTCTCAGGACTAACTCTGCTCCTACCTCATCCCCTGGCAGTCTCTGCTGTCTCAAATCTGGTGGGGAGACATGGAGAGGAGCACGGAGGTCTGGAAACTGATCCTCACCTTCTTCTTACCCCCCCTCATCTACACCAACCTCATCAGCTTCAGGTTAGTGGCTACCTGTCTGAGAATTTCCAATCCATTAAGCATTAAGATATAGAGGAGATTGGCTGCCCACTTTGAACAAATGCTACAGTTGACTATAGAATACTACAGTACTTACAATAGAATACTGTAGTAAACTTTACTATACTAGATTACTTTACTAACAGAGGATGTGAGCGGAGTTGAGCGGTCGGAAATCCCGCTCATCGCTTAACGTTCACATTCCCCCGCTTCGCTAAAAACACTCACCGCTCACAGGAAAAAAGAACTGCCACTCCAAATTCGCTCCATTCATTTTAGTTTAAAAACTTAATTTAACTAACCCCATCTACTGTACTTTTGTGACAATGTACCATTTAGTTTGGAAGTAGCTGTCAACCAAGGGCGTAGGAGCCAGGGAACAGGGGGGACATGTCCCCCCCTACATTTGCTTTGAGTAGTGCCTGACCCTAGTGTGGCAACACATACATTCTAAAGGATTTCATTGGGTCTCCATTCTGATTTGTTTTATACTGTTCATTTAAACTTCAACCAAAAATAATCTATTCTTGACCAAATGTTACAATTTCGATTTGACTTCCGATTTAGATCAAAACAATTGGGTGAGCTGTTGGAATCATGGATAAACAAGGTTCTAACAATGAACTTAGCCTTAAGATGCTTTTGATGCAGCCTACAATAACGATTGTAGGGAAAAAGCCTAAATTAAATGAAAATTAATTTTTGTAGTAATTGTTATTTTGGTGGTTTCTAATACTTTAAACACTTTTATTTATGTATAATGTACATATATTTAACGATTACTGAAGTGAAACTGTTAATTTCCAAGTTTTTTAAAAACATTTTATTATGCCCAATGCAATGTGAATATGCTAGCTCAAACTTCCCATTGTTGCAGCTGACTTGGGCCACTCAAATAAAATAAAATGCTTCATATAGAACAGGTGTAGACTAACAGTGAAATGCTTACTTGCGGTCCTTTCCAAACAATGCAGGGAGAAAAGAAGAACATTGAGAAAATATCTAAAATAATATAATAATATTTTTAACACAAGGAATAAATAGAAAAAATAATAACACAATGAATAAATACACAATGAGTAATAATAACTTGGCTATATAGACAGGGTACCAGCTCCAAGTGGTTGTGCAGGGGTATGAGCTAATTGAAGCAGATATCAAGATAACATGCTACAGATCAATTAAATCAGGCTGGTTTGGACACAAAATAATTAGCAAGCTAGCTATCTAGTAATGCTGTACAATAAAGCTGTCATTTACAATCAATGATGTAGTTATGAACACAAGTTGTCCACTTTTCATATAGTCAAAAAGTTATGGCGCTAACATTTTGTCCATTCATAATGAGGTTCACACTTCTATTGCCGGTGGAATTTGCTTGCTTTGATCTTTGGTTATTTGCTGTATAGAAGAACATGAAAAGTGATCAAAAATATGTAAAAGCATTGGGTAGGTGTAGATGAAATGTATACCAATACAGTTACACCAATCCACTGCTTTTACATTTTTGAGGGGGTGTGAGCGAGCGCAGAGGCGAAGAATGGTTACGGAATTGGGCTCCTGTCATGCTATAGTAGCCTAGCGCACCCAGTCACCGCTTTCTTGGTCATCAATCACCGTTGAAGCTGATGGAGGACTTCTCAGAATATTCTGTTCTCCCCGACTGTTTCGCTTTTATTTGATTGTTATATGCAGTATAGTTCAATAGACACAAACTGTTTTTCCAT